>NC_135981.1:2083146-2208146 GCF_053455715.1 Rhinoraja longicauda | reverse complement strand
TCTTGAATTGTACCGTACCCTTAATTTTGTTTGTACCTGACGCCGGCATAATTCAGGAGAGGGACCTTTATAATGGAAATATAAAATGCTAAAGGCACTCAGCTGGTTGTGGAATCAATGGAGTGAGAAACATAATTATTCTCAGAGCGAAGCCGTTGTTTGCAATTTTTAGAAAAAAAATAAATATAATAATATGTTGCGAATTTTCTATGTACTTTTAAACTACGGCTATCTATTGCCTGTATCGGAAATGGTAATGTTAATTGTCCTTGTTAAGGTCCAATGAGATGATTGACACAAAATGCTGGAGTAACGCATCGGGTCAGGCAGCATCTCTGGAGAGAAGGAATGGGTGAGGTTTGGGGTCGAGACACTTCTTCAGACATTTATACCAGTTAGTTAGTTAGTTTAATTTACTGTCACGTGTACTGAGCTACAGTGAAAAGCTTTTGTTGCGTGCTAACGAGACAGCAGAAAGTCAATACATGACTACAGTCGAGCCATTCTCAGTGTAAAGATACAGGATAAAAGAAATAACGTGTAAAACGTTTAGTGCAAGACAACGCCATTAAAGTCCGATCAAAGATAGTCCGAGGGTTCGTCCACAGTTACTTGTCAGGCATTGACAATTATTGGCCAGTTGATCAGTGTTGACACTGCTTCAGAGATGAAATGTCAGCCAAGAACAAATTTATTCCAGGAGACTTTCCCAAATGTTTCTATTCTAAGTTTTTAAAACAGAGCGTTGCTTCCCAGTAGATACCTATAATGTATATATTTTAAAATTAAAACTTAAATTGATCTATTAATCTCTTCCAATTGTGACAATCGTAGAACCGAGTAAAGAAGGAATGATGCCACGAAGTTAAGATCAGGAAATGTACTAAGTTGGGAAACGTTTCCGAGATTCTCCAGTATATTGGAAACCCGGTTTAATTTAAGTGCTAAAACAATTACACCTGTGTTAGGCGGAGAGGTGAATAAAGCACAAGGGATTCCTTGCCAAGACTTAACTTATTTTATTTCCATTTAAAATTGAAATGATCCATACTCTCCAATACTTTTGGGAATCACATGCCCAACTATATCTCCTTCGACATCGCCGAAAAGCACCTCAAAGATTGCACTGATGGATAGTGGATAGTGTGAACTTGAATAAATGTCATATCTATGGAAGCGCATCCCGTCACGCGAAGCTTTCAAGCCCCTGGTAGCGATCTCCATCAAAGAGAGTTTCAATAATTCGGAACCAATTGAATTGGGTCTCTTATAACGTGACAGACACAAAATGCTGGAGTAACTCAGCGGGACAGGCAGCATCTCTGGAGAGAAGGAATGGGTGACGTTTCGGGTCGAGACCCACGTCAACCATTCCTTCTATCCGGTGAAGCTGTCAGTCTCGTTGAGTTACTCCAGCAATCTTATATCTACCTTTCCCCATTCAGATGTTACTGGTGGCGTTCTGTCCATCTAACCGTTGGGTTTTACTCCATTAATTAATGTGTCCACTTCCAACCTGTTAGATCACTTAGTTGGCTGAACCATAATTTATATTTTTCTTGACTACACCACACAGCACGACAATTGGCATTCCGAAATGGGAAAATCTTTATATGTTGGAATGATAGGTAATGTTCCTAGTGTAATCAATATTACTGCATTCGCTCTCTCTCCATCCATTCCCCACCCAGGTCGCACCAGATTCTCGTCTTCACCGAGCGAACAGCTAATAATGGCCTTTTCCCTTTATCCTCGTTACTTTTTTTGCATATCTTTCATTCATTTGTTTTCTATCTCTCTACTTCACCCTCGATACCTCTCATTTCCCTTTCCCCGACTCAAGTCAGAAGAAGGGTCTCGACCCGAAACGTCGCCCATTCCTTCTCGCCAGAGATGCTGCCTGACCCGCTGAGTTATTCCAGCTTTTTGTATCTAGCAACGAGTTTGCCTTAGTGACTTAGATACAAGACTAAATTAAGTATTGATTTAAGTTGCGACTGAATTGTTGGTAGGGATGCGAAGGCTGTGCAAAAATTACCGTCAATGCTGTATTTGACAAGAGTGGGGACACAGTAGATTATCTCGATAGTCGCCATTAACTAAAGATCCTTATTGCTTTCGGTGAAATTCAGGTTCACATCAGGTAAACTTTAATAGATGCAAAATAAAACGGCGGCTACACATTTAATATATAATTGATTTCCTCTGTGCACACACGGATAATTGAATCCTCGGCCCGAAACGTCACCCATTCCTTCTCTCCAGAGACGTTGCCTGTCCCGCTGAGTTACTCCAGCATTTTTGTGTCAATCTACGGTTTAAACCCGCACCCGCAGTTCCTTGTTACACATGAGTAATTTAAATTGTGCTCCAGGAAATCTACTTCCCCTATAACGGCGAAGAGAACAAAAGTTAAGACACAGTGACTAAGTACCTCTGCGATAATAAATAAAAGTTAGAAGCAGAGAATACAATTCAAAAAACATTATTAAACAGTTATTTATATATTTTTAAATTCTTTGGGACGATTACATTCATTCGGAGATGGGGTTTTTTCTTCAAAGTATCAGTTTATGTAGAGATGAACTAGTGCTTTTTTAACCCCGAAGAAGCGAAATTCAAGTAGATGTTTTTAATTATTTCTATTATTTTACCATTAGAATTTAAGTTTGCAGACAACAGATCCCCGGCGCTCATTCCTTGTGTCATCGTCAACGCTGCATTTATACCGCAATTACCTGCAATGTAGGCTCTCATTAGTCCAGAGTGTTTATTGTCATATGTCCCGAAACGGAACAATGACATTCTTACTTGCAGCAGTACAACAGACATGTAAACATTGTACTCTGTAAAACCCATAACAAGCAACAAAAAGCTCAGGGTATCACAAAATTCTGGAGTAACTCAGCAGGTCAGGCAGCATCTCCGGAGAGAAGGAATGGGCGACGTTTCGGATCGAGACCCATTCCTTCTCTCCAGAGATGCTGCCTGACCTGCTGAGTTACTCCAGCATTTTGTGATACATTCGATTTGTACCAGCATCTGCAGTTATTTTCCTACACAACAAAAAGTTCAGTATGTATATACACATACAAACAGACAAACAAATGGACAATAACAGTGCAATAACAATGCCCCTATGTAGTTCGGAGCCTAGTTGTGGTGTTTAATAGCATGATGGCTGTAGGGGAAGAAGCTGCTCCTGAAATCGGATATCATAATCTTCAGGCTCCTGTTCCTCCATCCGGATGGCAGGAGTGAAATGAGAGTGTGGGATGGTGGTGTGGGTCTATGATGACACTGGCTGCCTTTTTGAGGCAGCGACATTTGTAGATCCCTTCGATGGTGGGGAGGTCAGTGTCCATGATATGCTGGGCAGTGCTCGCCCCTATTTGCAATCTTCTTTGTTCCTGGGCGTTCGAGTTGCCGAATCAGGCCGAGATGCCACCAGTAAATATGCTCTCTACTGTACACCTGTGGAGGTTTAAGAGATCATTCATTAACATACCGAATCTCCTTAATCTTCTGAGGAAGGAGTGGGGTTGATGGGCTTTCTTTATAGTCAAAGCTCATGTGCAATTGCAGTCGTGCGCAGGTGAGGATCCGGTTTGCGTTGATAACCCTATTGGGAAACTCTTGCTCCTGGATTAAAGAGGCTTTAAACAATTCCAAAAAAATAAATTCAATATCCCTCAGACCCCATGGAATGCCAGATTCGCCCGGAGACGCACGATGCTGTGGGCTCAATAAACTGAACTCCTGCTGAATTCAAATAAAATGTATTTTATTTTCCCCTTGGTTCTCTAAATTCCGCAATTTAAAACAAGCTGAATGGTTACACTAAAAAAAGGAATTTGTTATTGCTGTGTGTTTATTGCAGATCTGTCGTTGAAATAACTGCAGATGCTGGTACAAATCGAAGGTATTTATTCACAAAATGCTGGAGTAACTCAGCAGGTCAGGCAGCATCTCAGGAGGGAAGGAATGGGTGACGTTTCGGGTCGAGACCCTCTTTCAGTATGAAATATTGTTCAAATGACGGAAATAAAGGGCCCGGGTCTCCGTAAAGCGTTGTAAAACGACACAGCGCCTTACGGATGCAGATGTACAAGGTAGAGTCAACTTTGAGATTTTGTAAAAAATTCCATCGGATTTTTTCTCCGAGAAAACCCAAAGACCGTTCAAGAAAATTCAAGGACAGTTAGATGCTGCCTGACCTGCTGAGTTACTCCAGCATTTTGTGAATAAATTAATTAAATGCTGGCTCGGATTTCAAAGACCACATCCCTTGAAGAAGAAACAGATATTCCTAAACATATATTGTTGATGATAATGGTAGCTACTTTGCAAAATAATTACATCAATTAGTTCGAACACCGATAACATTTCACCGGATGCACATTGCTGTTACACATTGAATATTATTGATATGCCCGAGGATTATGTAGGCAAGGCCAAGGGGGGGAAGGAGGGAGAGATATTGATTTAGCAAGTATATATTGATGGAAGTCTATATTTAAGGCGTAGGTGTATTGTAAATTATGTTGGATAGCGATGTATAAATTCGGATTGCATTTACCTCGGATTGTATTACAATCGCGTTGTAATTCCGAATCACAAAGTAATTGATTGCTATCTGCTTTATACACCTATGAACACCAACGGGAAGCCTCTTTATTTTTCGATTGAAAAATGTGCTAATTTAAACTCCATTTTATCGTTCGAAAAAATAACCTAAAACCCTGCAACGTTAAACATATTTTATAATCAACTGACATTCAGCATTCTGGAAATTAAAGACGTCCCTACATTATAGAATATTTCAAACTACTATCCTGAGGTAGTCATATTCTGGAGGTTTAATCGAACTGTGTTGGAGGTGAAGTGGCGAAAGTATTTAACCAGGGGGGATTTTAAAAGTTAACAAATGATGCAGCATTACCCAAATACTGGAAATCAACCGGGTTTGGATGCTGTGCGTTCAGTAGAACCCGCCCATCAGAAATTGGCAGTTAGCAATACATTGCAGTGAGTGAGATCTGACGGGCCAGGTTAACAAGAAATTTCGTTTGAGTTTCACCAGCGCCATCCGTTAATTAGTAAACTATTTGAGGCACAGAAATGGAGCCAGTGAGCACCTGAAAACATTTGAGTTGAGCATTGGTGCAAAGGGCCGAAATCTGAAGAAGGGTCTCGACCCGAAACGTCACCTATTCCTTTTCTCCAGAGATGCTGTCTGACCCGCGGAGTTTCTCCAGATTTTTCTGTCTATCTTTAGAGAAACGTATGTTTGATGCTGTGCCTGTAATTTAAGGTTAAAATATATAGTGTGGAGAACTGTGTCACATTTCGCTGGTCTTCAGTACCGTACAAATTATGTGAGAGAGGAACGTGTTCGATTGAATGTGCATCTTTAAATCTTTAAATCACATTACATTATTGATCCGACTAATTCTGCAGAACCACAAGGGAAGGGTTGATTATATTCCACGCCAGCCTTATTCCATCCCTTTTCACCTCATCCTCAATATATGCTTCAATTTCTTCCCTCTTATGCGTTTCCCTTATCAACTCTAACGACTGCCAATTGAATCCAATCCGTGTAATGGCACTTTTTTCTGATTTCATTTATGATTCTATGTTACCAACTCATTGATAGAATTACAATATTAAACTCGGTATCGTAGAGATATTCAAGGGTTTATGTTTAGTTGCCATTTATAGGAAAAGGAAACCTTAGATGTCGAGAGCCACTGGACCCTGGGTGGAGGTGAGGGGGACGGGGCAGGGGAAAGTATCTGGGTTGGGGGGCTGTTTGAGCGAGAAAGGATGGGTGAACGAATGCATTGTGGAGGGAGCGATCTGTGCTGAAAGTGGAAAGCGGTGGGGATAGGAAGGTATGTGTGGGGGCAGGATCATTTTTAACGGAGGCGGAAACTTCGGAGAATGAGATGTTGGATGTCAAGGCTCGTGGGGTGAAAGGTGAGGAGAGGAGGAGCGAGAGAAGAACTACGGGAGATAGACAGAGGAGACACGGTTGAGAGATCCATCCACAACAGCATGAACAAAAATTAGATATTTGATGTTTTAGAGTGGAAAACCTCATCTCGTGAGATTGCTGCTGTGGTGAAATTGAGAGTGCGGGATGGAGCCTTTGCAAGAGGCAGAATAGGAGCAGGTGTCGCCCTGTTAACTGTGAATGGGCTAGCGGTAGAGGTTAGTAGATAGTCTGTGAAGGAGAGAAATGGAGAAAGGCATCTTTAATTTGAAGATAGGGAAGGAGTCCAAAGACATGTTGCGGTGGACGAGGACAATTTCCATCATGGGAATGAGATGTTGGTTGAGAGGAACTGATTGTTCAAGGAAGAACTAGGCGCAGAAGGACTGGACATCCATGGTAAAGATGAGGTGACGGAGGGTCAGGAATTGAACGTTAATGAAGAGTTGAAGAGCTTGTGAGGCGTCTTGGATGAAGATCAGAATGGACTAGACAAGGGGTCAATATGGAATCGAGAGATATTAACAAGGATAAGCTGGGCAGGCTATGTTTATCAGGTGAAGTGTAGAAAACGAAGAGGGAACTAAATGGGAAGATTTTATATCAAGACGACTCAATGGGCGAGCATTACCCATCACATAAGATAAAACTAGTCTTCACTATTTACGAATAAGGATCTACCTTACTTCCTGGGCCAAAGCCCAACACGTGGTAGTAACAAATATAAGAGTTTTCACAAACCTTGACACTAGTCATGAGCACAGCCCGAAGGGCAAACACGCTCAATTCACCCAAGAACCAAACATTTCTTGAGAGAAAGCAAAACATAATTCTCACATAACCTCGGAGCTCAATGACCTCTGGCAAGAGAAAATGAAAGAGTATCTTACATTTATGGCCATTGACCTTCACGACAATCTATTGTAAAGAAAATCTCCACTCAACCAATGGAAAACATCCTTCTTTTATGCACATGAGTCAATTCTTTCCTGTTAGGTGGTAAGTTCGCATGACAGATCTTAATAGCAATTATCTTTATCAATCTGTTGCCGACATTTTCGGCACATTAACCATTACCACTCCAGTTTTCTTTTTTACAATGTTAGTGACACATTTTACAAATGTTTATCAACCAAGGCGAATCCACAATATCGTTATTCCCACCCAATCACTCAGTTCTTGCCATCTTCCACTTTACACTAGAGTCCAAAACACAGACACAGTTTTAGTTTCAGTTGATGTTTTACAATCCTGAGATCTGGAATGAATGGGCTGTCCTATGAGCGTAGGTTCGACACCTCATGTTTGTTAACTGGGATTTAGAAGAGCGAGAGAAGACCGGAATTTAAAATATTTTCGACCAAGATGGGTCTTGTCAGGGTGCAAATGGAGAGGATATTCGCTTTTCTCTAAGAAACTCAAACTGGTGATCACTCTTTAAAATTTAGAAACGACAGTGGCAGGACAAATGTTCGTGGGGTATATTTAGGGGACATTTCATAAAGCGGCACACAAGATGTTAGCAAACAACATTAGAGCAAAATACATTTAGGGGAGGATAAAGGTGTAGTTTGTGGAGTGATGAATAGACTAAATTGGAGAGTTGAAATAAGATGGCACTTTTCCAATTGGGAAACTGTACATTGGTGGATGCCACAATCGATCTTAATGATTTGGCTAAAAGGTTGGTTAAATATATTCAATCATATATTCCACTTTACTGATGTTCCCAAAACTCGTGGGAAAGTGTATAATGCAGAAAAGCTTAGAAGGTAGGCTATGTAAATGGATAAGAATTGGTCTTCATCTGTCATCCACAGAGAGCAACTCTTAGCCAGGGGAATGAGTAATATTTTTGATCTAATTCAGTGGTCCTGTGCAAAAAGTGGCATTTTCACTGCTTCGGCGGCTGCAATAAATACCTCAATAGCAATTAACATATGGAAATTGCTTATTTTATGCCTCTGCATTTAAACACAAAAAGGTATATTCGGTTTGTACGTGAAGGCAACATCGATCTGAGACTACACATTCATTACCACAATACACCGCAGGACAGACACACGTACATTTCCGGATCGACGAATCTTGTAAATCCATGGTAAATTAAAAAATAATCTCTCTCTTTCTGTCTTATATTGTTCATCTTGATAAGAGGCCAGTAACGTTCATTCAACAAAGTGGCAGACAATATACATCTCCATCAAAAGAGATCTAATCACCCTACTCATGGTATTCAAGGCTATTGTTGTCACTGAATACTTTGCCCATCAATGTTCTGGGGAAGAGGTGCCATTGATAGGGAAGGTCATGTGGACTAACCACTCAAATATCGTGTGTGTAATAGAGCAGGCCCAAGGCTGCAGGGATAGGTCACCTCCAAAAACCCCGAACCCTTTCCACCTCGGCACCTGCCAGGAGGGTAGTAGAGTTCTATTCACTTGCCTAAACACCCCCAAGAAACTCAACGCGAACTAGGTCAAGTGGATAGCTTCCTGCACCCTGAACATTCACCACCAGTGCCAAATAGCTTCAATATTTGACCTCTTCAAAATGCATCACACCTACTGATCCAAGGTATTTATTCACAAAATGCTGGAGTAACTCAGCAGGTCAGGCAGCATCTCGGGAGAGAAGGAATGGGTGACGTTTTGGGTCGAGACCCTTCTTCAGTTACTCCAGCATTTTGTGAATAAATACCTTCGATTTGAACCAGCATCTGCAGTTATCTTCTTATACACCTGCTGATCCTCTGACTAGTCGGCTATTACCTCCCATACCCATGACCACCAAGAAAGACAAAGGCAGGGGTAGCATGGGAGCGTCAGTCCTTACACTTATTGCTCTACGTTGTACATCACACTGGCTTGTAAATGCATGCCTTTCCTCATGGTCGCTGTCTTTTAAATGTGAAACCCTTCTCACCCGCAGTGTGGGATTACCTTCATTGGAAGGACAGGGGCGATTTAGGAAGGCGGCTCAACGTCACCTTCCCGAGACCAAGTTGAAATAATCAATAAATGCCAACAGCGCTGAAATAGCCACACTGTTCTTTTTTTTTTTTAAAGCATACCGATTTCTTTTAAAAAAGGGAAATTTCTATTAAAAAAAAAGTTTGGAATAACAACAGAAAACGTAGGGGTGTACGTCGATGTGCGATATTGAAACGAGACATTGTGGAGCTCCTATAACAGGCTCTAAACAAATATAATAATCGAAGTTTCTCGGCAGGGAGAATAAATATCCGATGGGAAAGAATTGTGAAACATTTTGGGGGAGAGTGAGAGGAAAGGGAGACTTTTAAACAAAATCGGCAGCTTGCGGACCCGAATAGTCTAACACAGCATCGAAGGGGAATGCATTTTCAAATACGGTCCACTCATTGCCACCGCTGTGAAATTAAACATCAACTAAATGTTAGATAATAAGATATACACCCATTGTTTCTGCTTAATAAATCCCCGCATGAATTCAAATAAGTCTTTCCAAAATGTCTCTTCAAATCAGAAGGTCACATGAAGTTAATGAAGTGAGGACAGATATCTTTTTTAAAAACGCTCAACATGGTCAATTGGTAACTGATTTCTGGAAATGAGTAACAGGAATATGGATTTCAGCGTCCGTTGAACAATATCTACATTCAACTAATCCATGAAGCCAGCACTCTCGGAATTGATCCTTGAGACATTTTTCATTGTAGGCATTTGCAGAAGTTGCAAGGGATGGGTGAGACAAACCAATGGATAATTTCGCATTTCCATTCCATCAGACCAGACCAAATTGAATATCGGTTTCGAGTCTGAATGTTCAATTGATACAATGAGATTCATTTCTGGTATTTCCAACCATAGCGTTTTAATATGAACCGGGGGAAAATAACGTGACTGCCCTCGCTTATAGGTAATAGGAGGCAACTTATTTAACAAGCAAATTGAAACGCAAGAGAAGGTACTCGCGATAAAGCAAACTGCGTAAATTCTTTGTTTAAGCAGATGTTGGTTTAAACCGAAGATCGACACAAAAAAGCTGGAGTAACTCAGCGGGACAGACAACATCTCTGGAGAGAAGGAATGGGTGACGTTTCGGGTCTGAAGAAGGGTATCGACCCGAAACGTCACTCCAGAGATGCTGCCTGTCCCGCTGAGTTATTCCAACTTTTGTGTCTATCTTGCGTAAATTATTTTCCATATAGCAAAGTGAAATGGTAAAAAAGGCATTATATTCGCTATGTCTCGATCATTAGCTTATGAGGACGTATTGCCTTTTCGTTTTCCCAATATAAAGCGAAGCATCTTAATTTTTCAAGTCTTTTTTACGTAGAAGGGAATCAACGATGTTATCAGACGAAATCACAGTATTGTGGATTTGGGGTAGGAGGTAGAATCGGGCCGTGCGGGGCTGGGGAACTATGAGATTGGAGGCACTGGGGTTATTGTGGATTTTGGGTAGTAAATCTCCCGAGATGCTGCCTGACCTGCTGAGTTACTCCAGCATTTTGTGAATAAATGTTATCAGACGAGTTTTTTTCTTTGTTCAACCCAGATAGGGGAGAAATTATATTTAAATCGAAAAACTACTTTTATTTATAGCAAGTCGCCTTATTGCAATTTCGGAATATTGTTTTAAAGAATGTCAATTTGTCATTACTTTGTTGAAGAAGTATTTAGACTGGCGCATGTCTGCCGCTGTATTTGACACGAGTAATGGCACATTCTTCAAATCATGGAAGATATCATTGTTGGACTGTTTTAAATTAACTTTTTTTTCTCAACTTGGTAGCTTTGTTCAATAAACCGCGCACAAATATCTAGCTGCAGCGATTACCAGTTTAATCGGGGAATTGTCTTTAGCTCTTTTGCTCCTCGATTTTCAGCACAGCGTATGTCCATACGCCCTGAAACATATCTCATTGTAATGTTTGGCTCATCGGGAAAAATACATTGATATTTGCGTTGCAGGAAAATCAGCGGCGTAATGAAGGTGATACAACTCAGGGAAAAGGAATATTTCCCATTCACAGTGTACAAACCATAATTGAACGCAATGCAAACGCAATGTGTTTAAAATAGATCTGGCTGCTTTCAACCGAATGTATGCTTTGACTTTTACCTGGCCGTACTTGAAATCATTTTTCGTATAATATTAAGTTATTTTAGAAGGAGGCTCATCTTGTACATTTTTTTGCCAATTCCGAATTCCAACCAAATGATGTAAGTGTGATTTGTTGATGGATTCACCGACTGCTGAAGACTCACACCGAAATAAACGTTGGAGTTCCGTGTTATAAGGTTATAGAGTGCCTTGGCTGCGCTGTGAGGGTTGAGGACAAAGGGCATTGTTTATACTTTTTAATGTTTGTTTTGAACGCGCGATTTCAGCACAGCTTTCAGTGTGTGTGATGTGCTGATCGCCAAATGTTTCTGTTACACCCTGCCTTGAAATCGTGTACAGACTGTACTTATCGTGTACGTGTTTTTTGAGAATATAATGCCTATTATGTAGAGTCTCATAAGGCAAATGCCTGTTGAATATATTTCCACTTTATCGTGCCAGCACAGTCTTTGGTCAAGTGAAGAAAAATGTATTTGGAGAGCAAAACCTCTGATCTAACACCAAGCCCATATTCAACTGAGCAGTGGAGACCCCTGCCATGTTTGCTTCTGAGACCTAGACTACCTACAGCAGGCATCTCGAAGCATTGGGCAAATACTACCAAATTCTGTCTCTGTAAAGTACTCTAAATTCAGCTGAAGGACCACCATCCCAGGTCAACAACCCAATCATTTAAATACGATTCGGCTCTGTTGACCATGCTGGGCAGTCTACATCGTCGACCTCCTTACTGTCTGACTCCTGAAGCAGATTATTTTAATTCCAAGATCTGACACGAAAAAGATTACCTGTCAACAGAGGGAAAGTAGCAAGAATGGTCTCAGAGACTTCTTGGAGAAACACAAGGTCCATGGTACCTTAAGGTGGGTGATGTTGAGGCCGTGTATCTGGGGGACAGTGAAGTCTTGTGCACGTGGCGGAAGTAACGCACTATATTACACTCTACTCACTTTATGTCTCTTGAACTATCAGAATAGTCTGCTGATCCCACACTTCCCTACCTCAGCATCAACAACGCCAAAGTGGGCGCCAGCCATTCTCAATCATAAGGGAATGCCGAAGAAGACATTGTAATGTATCTGTGACATGTATAACATTTAACAATCGTAATTGATCAAGTGCGAACAAAGACTATACCCGCCGGTTACCACGGATCAAGGGTGGGTGTCTGCTTGTATGAGGAGACTGTTCGGAAAATAAATTTTATTTTAAGGATTGTTGAGTACATGCATTGGGAATGTCCCCGTGGTGATAGGTTTGGCGGTTTGCTGAAGAATGCTGAGGTGTTGAGAAGGTTCAGTAGACGGTGAGCAGATTTATGCCTTGATGAAATATTGCAACAGTTGGACCGATTCAGTTTATGGAACCAATAACGTGAAAGGTTTTTTTTACTGGGGAGTTCGTTATGACAACGGGATTTAGGTAAGATTTTTTTAGTATTATGGGTCGGAATTTTGGTCTCTAAGGTTTGGGTATAATATACATAGGCAAAGACTGATTTTAGACCGCAGGAGGTATTTATTTTGGCAGGCAGAAATTGCTATTTGCAAAATGCCATTTGGTTGGCATGGACAGCTCTCTAAATAAACGATGGCCGGTTTCCGCTGGTTTTAATGCTGATATTGCCACTGGTTTATTATTATTGTCTCATATGTGCAGATATAGTGACAAACCTTGCTTTGTGTGCTATTCAGGCACATCATACCGCACATGAGTACATCAAAATAGAAAAGTATGCATTGTGCAGAATATCGAATTACAGCTGCAGACGAAATGCAGGTAAAAATAAGAGTTTGGAGGCTTCATGAATTCATCCCGAGAATATTAGAGGTTTGTTCTAGATTCTGATAACAGTGGGGAAGATGTTGTTCTTGCATTGGTGGTACGTGTTTATAGTTTTGGTATCTTCTGCCAGAAGAGGGAAGAATTGTCAGGGTGTGAGTGGTCCTTGATTATGTTTGGTATTTTAATAGGGTAGTATGAAGTATAGATGGAGTCCATGGAGGAGCGTGGGTGGAAGATTGGATTGTATCTATTATTGTAGTACTTTGATTTTGCACTCGACAACACGGGCACGTATCTTTAATCGCAGATGCACCAGTTCATTAGTACGGAAAGAGGAACTGGGCGAGTTGCTGCGACGAAGTGAAAACACGTTTCGGAGAATCCTCACAGGGAAAATGTCCAATGGACAAAATCCTTGATGTAAACTTGAACGGGGTTGAATTTCTATCGGGGTATTTCCCACAGGAGTGTTTTAGTTTCGCAGACCAGGTAGCAGATTTTTAGGCCAAAATTATCAGCCACGCCTTGAAAACCACATTGCTATCCTGTCCCAATCCCATGTTCTGCTTGTACCTTTAGAAACCTCCCCCTAGGTTACCCACACCTTCATTTTCACAAAGTATGCCAGCTGTCTCCACTGTCTCCCCAACGCCATTAGCACCAAACACAACCGGTTTTTCGCAGACACTGGCATACTTTAATTTCATGTTAATTTTAAAGATTGAGACATTGCTGACAAGACCGGCGTTTATTGGCCATTCCAATTGTCCTTGGTGTTGGTGGTGAGCTGCCTGTTGGAACGACTGCAGTGCCTCTGGTGAACATGCGCCCAGTGAGCTACTGAACAGGGAATCCAGGCTTCAGACCAAGCTGCAATATGTCTCCAAGTCAGGATGGCGTGGAGATAAAGCGATAGCGGCGGCGTTGCCGTGCACTTATTGTTTTTGTTCTCCTGGGTGTCAGTCACAGATATGATACGTGTAGTTCAAATAGCCTCAGCGAGTAACTGCAATGTATTTATTGAGCAGTAAGGATATCAGCGGTTATGGGGAGAAGGCACGAGAATAGTATTGGGAGAGAAAAATAGATCAGCCACTATTGGGTGGCGGAGTGGAATTGAAGGGCCGAATGGTCTACTTCTGCTCCTATAACTTATGAACCTATGGACCTATTCAGTAGATGGCGCACAGTGCAGCCAATGTGGATCTGCGGCAGAGAGGAATAAAGTGTAAAGTTGTTTATGAAGTGTCAATAAAACGGGTTGAATGGACGAAGATGGTGCCAAGCTTCTTAAACCCCTTCAAAACCATCGTTCTATATCAGTGTGGCGGTATTCCTCTTATTTATTTCATCTACACTCGTTGACATCTACGGGTAAAAGACATGGGAAGATAAAGGGAAAACTAACTGAACTATTCACCGGCTGATTTGGCTGGGCCACTTATACCATTGCTCCAGAGATGCTAACTGTCCCGCTGAGTTAGTCCAGCATTTTGTGTCTATCTTCGGTTTAAACCTGCATCTACAGCTTCTTCCTACACCACTTATACCATTGATAGACACAAAGTGCTGAGGTAACGCAGCCGGCCATGCAGCACCCTTGGAAAGTAAGGGGCTGGTGACGTCTTGGGTCAGGACCATTCTACAACTACCATTATCAGGTACCATTATCAGGTCTTGTTCTGATCGGATCCCTCTTTCGTGGGCATCCAGGGATTCTAAAGAACCCTTCAAAGTTTGCTCCCGACAGCACACTGCCCATTAATGCATCTTTCCAATTGCTTCCACCCTCAAACCCTAAGTGGCCCAGGAACGCCAAACCGTGGTTCTCTTCTGGTTTATTTCTGAACTATCTTTATCCGTTAACTCCTCTTCCCCAGATATTTCACTTGCTCATCTTGCTCCATAACATATTTCAACTAGGATACTGAGTTTTCAGCTTCACTTGGTCATCGAGTTACGAGGTTATTACTGATTTTCAGTCTGCACATGTTGTGCACCCCAGTTCTCCTGCTTCGAATCAACCACAGGCTGGCATGGCTGATGTGATATGTAAACAGTCGGCCAATCTGGGAATTAGGGTAAAAGAAAATAGTCCATTCATGCTTAAATCTAAATAAAGTGCCAGAAGGTATTAATATCGGTGCTCCCTCTGCCTTGTTCTGAATCTTTTAAAGGCAGCAAGGCTTTCTGTATTTTTAACTTTGTTAAAAAGGCGCAATAGTCGGCTGAGCCAGTTCGGGGCCGACCCATATCAACACATTTCCTCTGCTCGTTAACTTGCATTGATTCCCCAGACTTGGCACGGTATTTGGGGATAAGGGAATGCCAAAGATTCATAAACATCTGGGTAAAGATTGTTTCCCCTCATTGCGATCCCCAATGGCCCTCCCCATAGCCACTGTCAAAGTACCGAATACAGGACTTTTCCAGCCAAACTAAACAATGTCCCAATACCTACCAAGTGGAGCTGTTAAGGAATTTGACAGGGTTGGAATAATATTCCCTAAGAGGAACAGCCTTAGGCGTTGAATGAGTTCCCGTGAACTGCAATGTAACACATAGGTTATTGTTGGGAAGCAATATCGAGCTGGTGAGATGATAACAGTCTATTGTTAGAAAACCAACGCAAATGAAACAACCCAAATGAAGTATGGACAGGAGGCGAAGGACGGGTGTGTGTGTGTGCGTGTGCGTGTGCGTGCGTGCGTGCGTGTGTGTGTGTGTTTGTGTGTGTAGAGGGGGATTTAAAACTTTCTTCTGCTCGGAATGTAACCCAAAGTCCACAAGCGTTCACAAGCGTGCAAAAGCAGACCAAACGAAAGATTATGGAAGGAACAAATACGAAATATCCATAAATACCGGCGTTATTTGCAGGTGACTCAATGTGTGGCCTCGGCCAGGCAAGCCCACCTGCGCCCCAATGACCTCAACCGAACACGACCCCCTAAAACTGTTGTGTGGAAGAAGCTGGGCACAGCCTTGCTCTAAATAATTCTGAGATACCCCATGGCACCGCGTAAAGTCAGAGAGTGTTATGCCATCTTCCTTTCACATGTACATTCACATGAATATGATTTCTTACTGGAGGTGATCTGTCTTGGGAAAATGGTGGTCGGTGTGGGGTATGTGTGAGTGACAAGCCACGATGTCACACTGGGGTTGGTGGAACTCCAGTAGCGTTGACATGAGGAAAGATTGGTTAAAATGGATTGCTAAATTCCACGGCACCGGGCGGCTGCTCCCTCGAACATGTTTATATAAGGAAATGTTTCAAAAAGATGCAACGTGTTTAATATTCGAAAGATAAAATATTGGAACTTTATCGAGTTAATCTCCTTGTGAGGTCATGACCTAAATTCTACTCCATTTTCCCCTGCCATCTCTTGATTCGCCCTCAAGTCTAAAAGTCAATTGAAGTCTGCCTTAATAATGCTCAACTATTACGCACCCACGCCTACCCGGAATGAAGAATTCCACCGAACATAAAAATTCCCCACCCCGGAGTTCAATGTTCGCTCCTGAACTTATGACCTAATATTTAAGAATCTCCTTTGATAGACACAAAATGCTGGAGTAGTTCAGCGGGTTAGGTCACATTTCTGGAAAAAAAAAGAATAGGCGACGTTTCAGGTCTTCAGACCTGAGTTTCGACCCGAAAAGTCACCTGTCCATTTTCTCCAGAGATGCTGCCTGATACGCTGAGTTACTCCAGCATCTTGTGTCTATCTTCGGTGTAAACCAGCATTTGCAGTTCTTTTCTGCATATTTAAGAATCTCCATCCTGGTGAAAAAAACACTTAGTGCCTGCACTGTTAAACATTTTTTAAAAAAACCTTTAAACCCAATTTTAATGCAATATCGTTCTTCAAAACCGAAGTGACTATAAAATAGTTCGCTCAATTTCTTCGTTCTGGCTATCCGGGTATGAGCCCAATGAGATTTCATTGCATCTCTTTCCTAAGGTAAGGAATATAAAAATGGTGAACAATATACTGGATTTTTTCCAAGGCCATGAATCCTTGCAGTACGACTGCTTTACTCTTGGTTCCCAAGAGAAGTGTGAGTCAACATCTCATTTATTTTCTTTATCGTTTGCTCTATGGCAATCTTCAGAATTGCAAGCGACAAGGAAAGCAGAAGGATAGCCCAAATCACTCCATGCTTTAAAAAAAATCTTATTTTCTATTTAATCAAATTTCTCCAGCTCACAATCCATCTGTCAATTCCTCGTTTAATTATCTATCAGTATTAATTATCTTCCAGAACCAGGAGACACAGTCTAAGAATAAAAGGGAGGCCAATTAAAATAGGTGAGAAAAAACGTTTTCACCCAGAGAGTTGTGAATCTGTGGAATTCGCTGCCACAGAAGGCAATAGAAGCCAATTCATTGTATGAATTTAAAAGAGAGTTAGATAGAGCTCTAGGGGCTAGAGGAATCAAAGGGTATGGGGAAAAGGCAGGCACAGGTTACTGATTGTAGATAATCAGCCATGATCACAATGAATGGTGGTGTTGGTTCGAAGGGCCAAATGGCCTCCTCCTGCACCTAGTTTCTATGTTTCTATGTTTCTATGTTTCTATGTTTCTAGTAACGGTAAATATGATACTAACTAATGGTGCACATCCCCATTTGGTTTAGGGATGTCTGCGGGTAATTGATTCTGCTGTCCTTATCCAGTCCGGTCAACAGTGTTGTTGACTCCTTTTTGTCCCTTTCGCCCAGAGGGGTGGGGACCAATGCTGGCGTTATTATCCGCCTCCCCAATTTCACTTTGAGAGCGATTAAAAAAACAAAACTCCCTCATCCCTCACTTCCCTAGCTTGTTTTGCTTCGTCAGTAAATTTGGGCACATTGCACGCTCTTTTTATTCGACCCATTGGCGGAAATATAATGGCCGTGGCCCACGCACAGATTCATGAGATGTTTGTAACCTACCACCCATAAAGGTCCGTTTATTTGTGCTCTGGTTTCTGCCATTTGGCCAAGCTTTCGTCCATGCTGATTATAAAAGTGCGAAAGCCAAAGGTTTAAATATTTGAGAAATAATCTCATGTCTACACTGACTCCGTTTCGAACACATGTTTCCAAATAAAGCAATGTTCACTTATTTGGCATTCCATTTTGCAGGGATATATCCGTGATGCCTCTGCCCGATCATGTTATCCTTTCTTTAGTGCTCTGTATCCACTCCCTAATGATAGATTCAAGCATTTCCCAAATGTCGAGTTAACGAGCACGCAGTTTTCAATAATTACTATGGTTTAAGTAATAATTACAATGATGTATAATGGAATGCCTTGCCTAGAATGCACCCTGTCTCGATAGTGTAGGTGGCGAACTGGAAAGATATGACTAGTATTTCTAACCTGTGAAGAATGGTGACCATTTCGCACATGATAACTAAACGACAATAATATGATTCGAGAATAAAGAGGACTTAAATCGGATGTGCTTACAAAAAAAGTCGCATTGACACTCAGCACCCAGCCATTTGTCTGTCCATTATATTAAGCGCAGAAATGGGGTGCGTAAAACTGTACGGTGGCTGTGGTACCTTTGCATGCACTTTGAATTTACATCAGTGCTGACCATAATGCAATGGGATTTGCGTTTTCGTATTCGAGGGACCTTCACTTAAACCGAACTGTGATAACAGACATGGTCTGAATTTGAAGGGGATGGTCGGAAGGGAAGGAGACAGGCAAAGCGTAAATGCGTCCTAACATTATCTTGCACAGGAGCCAAATCCCATCGGATTCTGCATTTATCCAACAACTGATTCACAATGATGGAGCCCGCCGCCTCTCTCTATCTTTGAGAAGTATTTTGGTTAATTACACGGATACGTTGAAATAAAAATTAGACCTGATTGACTCTGCGGCTCTACGGGCGATGGTTAAATCTGACATATTTCTCGCTGTTAGAGGTTCATCCGGGATACAGATTATCGATTGACTCCGAGGCGACTGCGCTCACAGTTTCTAAGTGTGATCATATTGCCGCATGTTATAACCTGCAGCCAAACCGTGATCAAAATTGCAGCTGGAATTTTGGGGCAGGGAATTGACTGCATTTGCAGTACGACTTTAGACTTTGTGGTGCTTAGAGTTATAGTCTGAGATTCAGATATAGGCAGTGACCGCGCCTTCTTCTTGATATTTTATTTCCGAGTTATTTTCCGCACCATGCCCAGACCTCTCGCTTCATTAATATTACCAATATATCTTTCTCAATCTGAATTTATCTATTGTCAGGGCAGCTTCATAAAATCGATTAAAAATGTTAGCAAAAGGACCACATGACGTGTAGAAGAAAACAATAGCCATAGAAACAGAGAAAATCACTTAACAACAGCATCAACTATAATATGTGGAAGATCCAGTTGTAGGGAGAAATGTTAGAACTCTTTTAGTAAGATAAACTCTTAAGAAGTCCCTCCTAAGCGTGAGAAATGCATATCTTACGCATTCGAGTTTTCTAGTTAAAGATATACATTTATTGGAGCGTACATCTTCCAATATGTCTATAAAATATGTTGAATGAACCTGGATTGTTTTAGGATTGCTGATTCAAATTAATAATTTCAGCCTAAACGGTTAAATTCGCCTTAAGAGTTGATAGTAAATCGGAGCGCTGAATGAGCCAAATCATTTATAATATGCCTGCAATATAATTCCTGTACCAGAAAAAGTGCACTTGCAGATTTCACTCGAAACGCTAATGCGTTAATTTTCGTCCATTTGCAAAAGGCGGCAGTCAAATCATTTTCCCCGTGGTGGAGTTGTCTGTAGCAAGGGGACCACTGCAACTTGCAGGCTATTTAGGATGGGTATTAAGACATGCTACTAGAAGAGGGCAGCGATAGAATTGTGGAAGCCTCCGACAAAGGAAAAGGAACGCTTTGTGGGTGCAATTGAGAATTTTAATTTCGTACAGAGGTTCCTGTTAAGGCATGAAAAGAAACAGAGCCAAGCCAGGTAAATGGAATCAAAACGGAAAATAGTAGAAATGCTTTGCAAATGGGGCAACTGGACTACTCAAAAATGTCACCTTCATCTGGGAAGTTATTGCCGTGTTTATTTAGACAGTATATTGCATGTTACATGATGTTGTGCAACCCATTCTGTGACGTTAAACTTTCGTTGTAACAACTAATTACCAACCAATACAGTACAATCTCCAAGTGTAAAGACGCCGAGCGAGAACTGTAAACAATGAGGCGCCCGTGCTTGAACGTCAAGGGCGGTACATGAGATTAATGCTGGGTAGCATAAGGAGTGATCTCCTATTGTGTGTTCCGAAGTTTAACTAGAAGCTTATTTAACTGACTTGTGGAATTAAGCGAGCGATAGAAAAAAATACCCACGAAAACATAATTGAAAGGAGTATTTTTAAATGTTAATTTCCAATTTGTTTTCAGGGAAATTGAAAATGGTGTCATCAGGATTTGCCTTATAGATGAAGTTCCTTTTGATCTGCTGTTCAAAATAGCGAATCGTAACCAAAAACACTGCTGTCCAGAGGAAAACAGATTGTCTAATGAGCCTCGGAACTATAAAGTAACATCTGTCTCCCAAAATTCCGAGATCAAGGGCAGTGAGATTCTGTTTCTGTACATTAAATATTACAAACGAAAGCATTTGATAAGCGAAGAATTACATCTCAATACGTGGTGCAACACAGTTTGAAGCGATAATGGTGCAATTTATTACAAGATCAAAATAACGTTTTAAATCAGTGTTTGCTGGCTGATAGTACAACACTGACGACCCACAGAGGCTGAAGTTCAGGATCAATTCAAGGAACGTTTTTATCAACACTTTAACAAAACCTAAATCTGAAAGGAGAATGCTATAATAAAGATATGAATGCGATATATTTAAACTGCTAACTGTGTAATATATATATATATATCCGACATTGCAGGAGTTAATGCTGCAGACATTCTTGTTCTCAGGAACCTTGGCTCTAATGAATATCTGTCTGTCTTATTTAGTAAAAGTACATTATACATTGGTGAGCAGTTGTTTATTTGTTATTTTTAGTTATTACATGAAATGATTATTTTCGAAATTCATTGCACAATGCCAATTCTGAAGCTCGCTGAAGGGCGACAGGAACAGGTTTAGTCAGAGTTTGTCCTCAATATTGAATAATTTCGACTTGTAGGAACTTGGCAAAGATATATGGTGCCGTGTAAATTATTAAGTAACTATATCTCAATTTTGTTAATAATTGCGAAATAAATCGAATTTACAGAATAGATTACTTAATTATTTAAGTAGGGAATTGGCCTCACGTGAATCCGAATGTGTTATTGTTTTACTTTGAATATTTTTAATAAAACAATGATGACTATAAAATATTGAAACAATCACTCAATTCCACTACTGGTGATCACATCTTATGTGAAGAAGTAGTGAGTGAAATTGCGGAAAAAAAAATTGTGTTACGCATAGAACATATCCTGAAAATAGTCCTAGCAGTTATTAAGGGGATAATCATCTATATTTTATATTCTGATGATATTTAGAGCAAATTCCATACTGCCGTTTCACCAAACACAAGGCAACTCTTTCAACTCTAAAGATGGAAATGATAATCATAAATGATTGGGCCTTTTATAGTTTGCTAATGTTTTCAATTGGTAATCAATCAATAAATCGTGATGAATTTGGAAAATATCTACACAACACGCAGAAACACGGAACTACAGGTGCTGGATTTCAAAAAAAGACATAGAGTGCTAGAGTAACTCAGGGTATCAAGGAGCATGACTTTGTGTCTTTCCAAAATCAAAATAACCTGTCTTCATCTTAAATAAAAATATTATTGAAACAATAGTGGGTAATAACTCTGACGATTGATTAAAATGGAAGTGAAAAGAGAAGTTACTAAGTTACGGAGTAAAGTGCCGATATGAAGTACATGTTTCATATCGACATTATAGCAGTAAATTAAGCTCAATGTTTACAAATTAAACTTTATCTACGAAAATAAACTACATGAAATGCATACAGAGCTATGTATTTCAAATTTCACAATTGCCGTCGTGCAAGCCTGAACGAAATTTTAACAGAGCTGCTGATTTATAAATATCAAAGCCGCGGACGGTGGTCTCCAGAATAGAAAGCTATTGGCTTCCTATATCAATTACTGTCATTTCTACAAAAGACAACCTGCATATTTAGATTTTATTCCTTTTGGCAGCTGTACTGTGATAATATGTTCATGAACAGAATATAATATTAATAAGAAATTCTACAAGACTATACGTGTTATAAAATATGTGTTATAATTGACGAAATAAATGTAATTCGCACAATACGGTACTAATCTAATTATGGAGTCATTTCTCCTTAAACATTATTTTGCCACATTTAATGCTCGCAGTCAAAATACCAAGGAAGACTTCTTTAGATGTTATAACGTTTACATGTAAATGTTTCCCCCCCCCCCTTATTTGCACATATGCATTATTTTAATCTAAGCAACGAAATGGCAGCCACGCAATCCGTTAAAATCTGTATATGACGCAGCCCTGTAATTTTCCTGATTCATCCATTAAAATTCAAAGTCAGAAGAATATGAAATTGTACTCACCAACAAAGGAAACAGGATTTTTAATTTGCTTCCACCGCACGATTGTTTCAAACCACCTTCAACCATTTTTGAGGTGAATGAAAAATGCATAGAATTAGTCTCTAAGTTTAAATGACGCTTTATATAAATAAAGGTTTGTATAGTACAAAAATGAGCACTGGATATGTCCCCCTCTCGTTAATAAAGGTTTGTTTAAAATAGGGTCAAGAGGAGGAAATGAAATAGACACAGAGTGTAGGCCCCTGCCCATTGCAACGCAACAAATGAATAGACAGGAAAGCAAATACATAAGGATATAAATTTAAATGCATAATCTGTTAAATTGTTTTATGTGATATGACAAATTATACATTGTCAGTCCATAATCGGCCAAATATTGGCCAATTACGTGTACATTTTGCGAAAAGCCTTCCTTGAACAAATTAAGGAATCGCGTTCTCTGAGTTTTATTTTATTAAATAAACATTACGTTGTGCATAGTTCGCTTGCATCCTTTCCAAACACGTGCCTATTTTAGTGTGCGTCTGAATGGCTATCGGCGGTCGGACTACCAGGCCGTAATTGTCAAGTTCAAGGTCAGAGCACTCGCCTTGTTCCTGGATATGTTCTAGTTTGATTGGAGCATTGTACTGCATAACATATTTGCATGATCGATGTAAGTAACCGGGAATGTTCTTCCGAAACAATACACCATTCGCAACATTATCATTTCTCTCTACCACTCGACCATAATGTCGCTTTCTTTGTCTTACTCGATAGTCTGAATGTAAGGCCTCCGCCTCGGTCGCTGCCTGTGTGTCTGTCCACACGACCTCCGGCCCTGCCTAATTCAATGCCTTTGTTTCTCTGTTTCCATTTCCACCCACGACTGTGTACTGTTCAGAATGTTCTGATTACCTTATCTATTCATGCCTTTTCACTTTTCGAATTCCCAAATTATAACGAGTTTATTGTTGCACGAATTAAGAATTTGGATTACTGATGCGATCGGGTATTTGAACATTGTTATATTGTTAATTCCGGAGTAGCAGCACTGTGGGGTATTGCATAATCATCTCTATATTTAAAATCAAAGGTATTTATTTCACAAAATGCTGGAGTAACTCAGCAGGTCAGGCAGCATCTCAGGAGAGAAGGAATGGGTGACGTTTCGGGTCGAGACCCTTCTTCAGACTCGATTCCTGGTCTACATTTAAAATAAAGCCAACGGATGTTTCACTAACCGCAAAGGATCTTTGCCATTTAATCCAAATGTTTTATAGAAATCCAAAGACAATTCAGTTTTCATTTTATGGAAATTTTGAACTGTTGAAGTGGCGCAAACTCAGACCCAACCAAGGAGCGATACATTATTTTGATCATACTGTCCGATTAAGATATTGATATAATTCCCGCCCTATCCTCTCGTCCCCGTTGCAATTAACTAATGATGTTCATGTGTCTGAAGTAAGGAAAATCATACAATATCACTTTTCTCTCTAATAATTCTTATTTGTTTGTAAACAGTTGACATTTGGTCAAATGAGGGGGTGGGGGGGGGGGGGGGGGGGCGGGACGGTGGCGATAAATGTAGTACGCAGACTTTGGAAGGAGTAGTGTATCAAATTGGGGAGTTTTCTCCCAAAATGGGAGAAGCTGGATCTGACTAGTTCCGTTCTGCATATTTCCCCTCCCCACCCCCAATCCCCGGCATACTGTTTGATATGCTGTGTAGTGCGTTTCCAACGTTGCCTTCTAATTCACATTCACAACATGCCAACTCAGCTATCTTTTAAAACTCGTTTGGATTGCACGAACGGGCATGGGTATTAATAGATTTAACCCCAGTTCTCGTTTCAGAGAATTTAACATTAGAAACATTTCATCTTGAATTTTGACGACATACGGCTAATTCAGGCAGCAAATGGATAAAGAATTAAGATGAATATCGGTTTAATTCGGTACGATTTTAGAGTTCTGGATACTATTACCAAGCATCGATATTTGAGTAGTTTGCTGGAGCTTTAAGTTATTTATCACGAAAAATTCCATAACGAAGTGATTGGCAAATAATCCATTCAACTGCGGAGGTATAAAAAAACTCTGTCCCGCCCCCCTGACATCAGTCTGAAGAAGGGTCTCGACCTAAAACGCCACCCATTCCTTCTCTCCTGAGATGCTGCCTAACCTGCTGAGTTACTCCAGCATTTTGTGAAATAAATACCTTCGATTTGTACCAGCATCTGCAGTTATTTTCTACACTATTAAAAACTCTTGATCATTTTGATATGTAACTGAATTAGAGGGGGGGGAAAGCTGCATTGGCTAAAGATACGTTGGAGAAAATGTGCGCAATTGTAGGGTGGGTCACAGATCTCCTCTCAGGCTTATGAATTTGGCCATGAATTATTGAATGGTTAATAATTGGACTTTGCGGTGTTGTACGTTGTATTTCTACATGTACTTAAACGAATTGAAAACCTGCGCGCAGATGTAGCTCGTAGCAAAACTACGATTTGCTGGCAAACACGAAAATAATGCTCGTAAATCTATACAACATTTTGACAACTTTTAAAAGTATTTATTAGTTACTTATATTATGGAAATAATAGTCCAAGCAAAACGCAAAAAATAAAAACAGAACATCAATTATGAAAAGCAAATTTAAACGATCTCATGGACGGGTAAACCCCGCGTATTCGAGTTAGATCTAAATTAGTTCCGAGCCAACTTGACCCAATTCTACTTTTAAACGGCGCTATGCAAATTCTGACTTTGAAATTAATTGCGAAAGGATTACAGGACTGGCATTTTAAACACTGAACACCATAATAGGTGATTAGAAGATTTTTTAAAAATACTTTCGGTTAGCATATGACAGATTAATATGAAGTCTTAAAGCTATATTTTGGTCCAATGTTAATGTGTTCATTTTCAACTCCCACAAGCGCCCCACGGAACAAAATACCGTTGACATGGGTAAACGGTTGTCATGATAATGGCAGTAAAAATGTAGTGAGCACTCATACAGCAAAAGAGCAGCTCTGTCTCAAATATTTACACATATTCATTCCCATATATAAACGGGAAACCGCACACACACACACACACACACACACACATTCTCTGCGGCGCTGCCCAAGAAAGGTCGTTGATATGATTCTACGAAAAGACAATTTACCTCTTTCCATAATTTCCGTTGACAAAGTGTAATGTCTCTTCATATGGACAAAATTGCAACGTTTATAAAAGTGTCCGTAAAATTGCACACATTTGTCAGTGGAAAATGCAGGAGGGGGAGAAAATTGCGGCTGTGCTTCAAGTATGCATAGGCCGGTGTCCAATGATCGAGAGAAGGGCACGTAGTCGGATACAGGGACGAGGAGAAGTAAATTCCGTGAAGCCGCTGAGGGCAAATTAAGTCAGTTTAGTCAGAACGAGTGCTCCAGCCGAACCCTTCCTGGGTTAACTTTTGTTCCGGGCGCTGAAGTAACTCATTGGTCTTGATTTTAATTTCTGAAACCAGTGCTTTTCGTCGACATTGTGCGAGGTATGTTTATATGGCCGCCGCTCAACACTTTAGGAATATCCCTCCACAATCCTCCGTAAAGACTCAATGAGCTCATCAAAACAGGACACACATATGCAGAAAAAATAAACTGTTCACATAATTTAACATTAGGTAGCTAACCGACTGTAGACATATTACGAATGAATTTAAAATCAGTCATTATTTTAGAGGAAAAGCACTTTCTTTGAAATTATTATTGATGCACGTCTCTGTATGTTTTGGTTCAAGTTCAGTCTTGGACTGTACAGGTCTTGGTCGGTAATTGTTTCTTACAAAGAACACGTATTAAATTTAATTGAATAAAACATTTTAGAGAATTCAACCAATAGACGACAAACTTGTGTATTTTTTTTATTGGAGTGATAAATCGCTTCAATATTGGAATTTCGGAAAATAAATTACAAAACCGATTCCCTCCACCTCAATGATAACTTCCAATGTATGTACAATGATAGCAGAAATAAATTAAGAGTTCAAACTGCAGTATCGACCAATGGCGAGTTGTACACAAAGCAAATCAAATCGCAGTGACCATTGAGCCTTGTGGCGTCTTTTCTAGTTTTAAAAGCATTCTGAAAACCGGATGCATAGGCGAAACAAAACCCGTGATCACACCAGCAAATAAAAGTTAAACACAGTTTTCTTCACCCAACGTGTTTGCGGTTCAAAATCCCTACTCTAAACAGTAACCCTCCATTTTCCTCTTTAGATTTTATTACCACTGAGTCAGGAAAACCGAAATCCCACGTGAATTATATTTCATACATTTTTAGTGAACAGGACTCGAAGAAAATATAGCAATGTGATAAGCTGGAAAATGCTGTTAGTATGTTGAAGCCTTAGAAGTGTAGGCTTTGCATTTCCCTCTGAAAATGGAGGATTTGTTGATCTAGTCTCAGAGTGCTTAGCTAACAGACATTGAACTTGGATGCATAGTAAAAAAAACACCCAAGGACATTCTACGTGATTAATAGAACTGCATCCAAACTAGTTTTCCCTTAAGTTAATGAGTCTCACACCGTCTTGTCAACTGCCGCCTGGGCAGTATTGGCTTCCGAATACAGTTTTCGGCGGATAAAGGAGGCAGTGAAGCGAACAAGGGTTTTGTTTTAATGGGACTCAGATGGGAAGGACAGTGTTCAGATCGGCCAGACTCTTAACTTTCACCTTGACCTTGGCCTTCAGCCGTGTCTAACCCGTATGTAAAAAGGCCTATGTCTCGTTCAAGGCCTAACACCCCCCCCCCCCCCCTTCAAGTGCAACGCTTTGTTTTCACTAAAAGTTTGCGTACAACACAGGCGTAACACAACGAGTTAAAAATGCGCCGTCGTTTTAAAATGGGCCGAACCATATCAAAAATAGAGGTGTTGCATGAGAGATAACTAGCAACAAAGGTTCCGAAGGAATATCGGGAAACACTTATTTTTCATTAAAAAAAATATTCTGCATCTTGTGGATAGAACCTTACAAGATTGGGGTTTTGTTTTAACATTATTATGGCTTGGCAAAAAAGAAAATGCTGGCGAGAGAATTATAGGAATGTGTTGTTCTGACATTCAAACCTAACATCATCACAAGCTTTTAAATCTTCTGTGAAGTTGGGGATGACGTTAGAATATTGATATTTGCATTATGTCACATAGATTCAATTGCGGCATTAATCCAGTTCTGTATTTGATGTTTAAAGCCATTGGTTGCAAGTTAAGTCTGCAACACAAATTTGGAAAATATCACTCGATCACATTTTGATATAAATTGTACTAATCGGATTAACAATTGATATGGGGGGGGGGGGGGAGGGTGGTGGTGTGAGGGGGGGGGCGGGCCTGTAAGGCTGCATTAATTTGTATGTTTGGGTGAAACTAGGGATCAACGCATCACAAGTAATACAATATTATTTTGATTTAAATTGTATTCAAGTGGACCAAATGGGTCATTAATACGGACTTTGAAGGGATAAGAAAGCTTTGATCTGATTTTTTTTCTCATAAAGCTTATACCATTTACACCTTAGGTCAGACAGTTCGGTGCGGCAACCGGATATTATCGCATGAAATATAGTTTCTCGTTTTATGCTTCTGATTTCTTTATTTCTTTGTAAATAGATATGAATAATTATTCCACTCTTCCCTTTTGTAATTTGCAGGGCTACCGTTTAGTAGGCTGACAAATGTTGGATTTGATAATAGGACCCGCTATCCGTCTTTATTTGTTGCTTATTTAGTACAAACGCGGATGTGTGAGGGCGTGGGGGGGGGGGGGGGTGGGGGGTGGGGCGCATGCGCGTGTATGTATACATTTGCCGTCTGACGCATTTTTGAAAAAAAGGACCAATTTACACCAGTGGGACGCCCTATCCCAAGAGAGTATTGGGACATCTTGTAATCCTTGTCTCTTCTTTCGGTAGATTGATCGTTTAATATTAAATCTTGTCTTCTGCAGATTATTGACCCAACTGGTCTACTTGAAAACAATGGAAATCAAAATAATATTGTGTTACTTATGGCAGGGTTGAGACCAACATTCACTCACAAGTATAAATCAACGCTGCCCTCCAGACCAGCAACCCCCAATATAAATTGTTACTCCTCTTAGATTGTTAAGATGAAAATTTCAAAGAGTGCCATTTTCCAAAGTTATATTGCAAGTTTCTTTTAATTTGAAAACAAAAATGCACGCTTCTTCCAGAAGCAAACGGGTTGAATCTGTTTCAGTGTTTTCGATGGACCGGAATATTTATATTTTAACACTAAAACAATTTCGAATACATCCCCGTCTTTCGCAATTGCATGTTTTCCACGATAAGCAAGAAAATGATTTACGAACACCCAGAAAAAGGGTCTTCGATCTGAAACGTTTCTCTTCCTATAAATAAGGACTGACCTGCTAAGCATTTCAAATACTGTTTGTTTTTATGTCACATTTACAGGGTCTGTAGTTTGTAAAAATAATAATAATGCCCTGTCCCACTTGTAGAGGAGAAATGAAGCATTGCTTCTCTTGGATGCATTGTGGATAATTGTTGTTTGTACGTTTAAAATCTGGAAGACATTTGGCATTGTGAATGGCTAACTTTTATTTTATTAGTATATTCATACGATAACATTAATGAGCATTCGACCGCACTTAATTGAGATATCTGGCAAAAAAAGCACCATCGTGACTTTCGCTAGCGCCTTCAAGATATGAACATATAAGGGCAGGGGAATCCAACACAAACTTTTAATGGCACTGATCTTTGAGTTTAAATTTGAAACTTTTTTTTGTAAAGGAATTCAGTAATTCCGACGTTTAGACAATTAAAAAAAAACCCTAATATATTTATCAAGGCGGACACGAAACTGTGGACTCTGGAGGCGGATGCGTAGGGTTAGAATTGTGACTAATTCTAGTTTGGAATGAAAATGCTCCTTTTGAAAGCAGATCAGAGATTAAAATCGAAATGAATCTTTACTACGTTTGGGTAAATAATTACCAATAAGATGCTATAAAACTTCACAGACGGGGCTTCCGCAAACTTAATGCAATTCCCTATCGTAGTACTATATCAAATCGCGATATAAATCTCTGTCAATTACTCGGACTTTAACGAGTAAAACTGCTTTTGCGGGCAATGTTTTGATTTGAAAAAGTACACGATTTACCCGAGTATATAAAGCTCACGCAATGAGGCATACATTTATGAATGCATCTTTTCATAAGTGAGTGACATATCAAATATGAAAAGGTTATAACTCTGTGTGAAAAGCAATGTGACAATGTCACTTGCATTTACGATGACATTAATTAACACGCGGGCAAGTTAAGGTGAACCCAAACTCGCTGACAACATTTTGATTTGATGTATGTTGTCTTATTATAGGTTTTGTCTGGACATTAGATGCCCAACAATGCGTGGGAACAGGAAAATCACTGCCCATCGTTCTTGAACGCTCTCTTGTACAATTGTTTATGCGCCTTCTTACCATGTAGCCCGCTTAATGCAAGGGAATAATTTGCTGGCATTTAAATGGTTCCATATATCGTCGCAAATCAAATGGAAATACACGATTAAAGTCTTGAGAGCTTAATAGGAGACTGTGATTTAAAATTTTGAAAAATATTATTCTTCAGAAATTAACTAATCGTTTTATGAAAGGACAGAGGCTCTTTCAACTTATTCCCAAAATGCTGTAATATAATATCGGTGAAGAAAATTCGCAAAAGAAGAAAAAGTGACGACAAGTGTTGACCGACAAGAGATTTACTTTCATCTATTTTTTTTGAAGTTGTAAGTTGAGCCCTTTCTCTTAACATTTCGTAGCTATAAAAAAAAATCATTACTGTCTGTCCGTGAATTCGGTTCTAATCCAAATGGCGTGTCATTAAAAACCCTTGAAGACACACCAGATACTGATGGGGCATGATAAACTTCTCAAGAATTTCTGCACACGGTGAACGACTAATAGGCTCATGCTGAAACGCTGTAAGAGGAAAAATATATCCTTGTAAATTAATTCAGATAAATCACCGTATATCTGGAGGAGATAGTATCCAGATGGTGAAAAAACAATTGCTTAATATGTATTTTAGATTTTATTTGATTAGCTTAAAAAGGCGGAATATCACTTTTGCGTAGAAGTCACTTGATTGCAATCTCCACCTTTACGGATAATTCTGCAAAAACAAAAAAAAGAAAGAACGCTTTAATACATGTCTTCAATATTTTCTATTTCGCAATGATGTTTTTTTTGCCAATTCTGCAGTAACGCTTATTATCTGTGTTTGCATAGCACATGATTCGCCGGCAGCCAATGAGTGAGTGGGTTTTTTTAACCCGGGTTAGTGCGTCAGTGCAGTTAGCAGGGAGAAATCTGCATCGCACTCAGTTCCTGCGTCTCTTAAAAGAAACTATAGACCCAATGCTGACCGTGATATGACAGTATCACTGGTGCTTAAACCACACTGGGTCGACTCGGTGATGTATCTTTATGGAAATAAATCGGATGAGATTAATACGAATAACGGAGTGATGGAAGGGTTTGTCGGTGCGGGGAATTTCAGTGCGAATCAGTGCAGGAATTTGATGGCCCACCCTGCGCTCGGAGCTCATCCGGCACCTTTGGTTCACGGTTCTGGCTATTCAACAGTCGATGTGTCCGGCTCCGGGATGGTGGAACCCGGCAAGCAATGCACCCCATGCCCGATGCCCCAGGCCTCCACCGCCGCTCCTTTACCGTACGGATACTTCGGCAGCGGCTACTACTCCTGTCGAATGGGTCGGAGTCCCATCAAGCCCTGCACCCAGCCTGCCGCACTCTCCAGTTACCCAGGAGACAAGTACATGGACAGCCCCGTGCCCACCGACGAGTACCCGGGCAGGCCAAAGGAGTTCACCTTTTATCATGGCTATGCCAGTCCCTACCAGCCAATGCCAAGCTACTTGGATGTTTCCGTCGTCCAAACTATCAGTGGCGCCGGAGAGCCGAGACATGAAGGCTTGCTGCCTATGGACGGCTACCAGCCCTGGGCCCTGAATGGATGGAATAATCAAATGTACTGTTCGAAGGAACAAGCGCAGCCTGGACATCTATGGAAATCCACGCTCACAGGTAACAACTTATATTTTGCCCTGGCCTCTGACACGGAAAATCCGCTAAAATAATTGCAAACGTTTAATTACACCGGGCAATGAAGATCTCTTGTAACTGAAAAATATTCGCAACAACACTAAAAATATATGTAGATCAATCGAAAATCAAGTACTTTTATTTTATCCTTCGAACCTAAATAAAACAAACATTTTTTTAGTGCGACGATTTTGTTTTAAGTATTAATTTGTTAAAAGTTTTCACTGGAGGTCAATATACGACAACCCTAAATACGGACTGTGTGTGGCGATGGTGAAATGTAATCTGTTGCATGCTGATGTTATAGATTGTGAACGTTTTCCGCTAGTTTTTAACGTTATTTTCAATTTCTCTCCGTGTGTGTGTGTGTGTGTGTGTGTGTGTGCGTGTGCGTGTTTGTGTGTATGTACGCGTGTGTGTGTGTGTGTGTACGCGCGTGTGTGTGTGTGTGTGCGTGTTTGTGTGTATGTACGCGTGTGTGTGTGTGTGTGTTTGTTTGCGTGCGTGTGTGTGTGTTTGTGTGTGTGTGTGTGCGTGTGTGTGTGTGTGTGCGTGTGTGTGTGTGTGTGTGTGTTTTTGGCGGGGTGTGTCTCCTTACACGCAGCAGATGTTCCTGGGCACCAACAGGATGGAAGCTCCTTTCGCCGTGGGAGGAAGAAGCGGATCCCTTACACCAAAGTCCAACTGAAAGAACTGGAGAGGGAATACGCCACAAATAAATTCATCACGAAAGATAAGAGAAGGAAGATTTCGGCGGGCACGAACCTGAGCGAACGGCAGATCACGATTTGGTTTCAGAACAGAAGAGTGAAGGAGAAGAAAGTCATTGCAAAAGTAAAAACCAACACACCTTAATTAAATATATATTTTTGAAAAGGATAAATCAGACTGATCAAGAGGAGAAATGTATCACAGTGGATCGAGAGGAATTGGTGGCCAGGGGTTTAAATGAACACATCTTTCACGGAGTTGTGTCTGCAGAATGCTATCTCATTTTTTCGGTAATGGAGGATTTGTTATGGAATGACATTAAAACATGGACTAAAATACATGGTCAGAATGTAAATATAATTATAGCAACGCTGTAACCCTACCGACATCAATGTTTATTCTGAGTTTTACGTTAGTTAAGGAATGCAACATATGTCTTGGTGTAGAAGCTGTTTTATGTTTTATTTAGATTGCGCATTAAAACTATTGATTGCTGGCTGCAGTAAATCCGCATTAACGCTGTTTTTAAGCAAAAACAGTTGAGGGAAATATTAATAAAACAGGTTTAATGGTTTTGCGACTCTTTTAATTTTGTCGAACAATATTTTGCAAGGAATGTCCCCGCATTCAGATCCACTTAACATTAGGCAAGCAAGTTTAAAACAAATCAAAGTAGGCATCTTATGTAATATTTGGACGTTACACATGATGAGGCGACAATCCTAATATTTTAGCACTGGGATGGCACCGAATTCTTGATTGAGCCAGAACTTGTACGGAATATTGGATGGCTTATCACTAAATAAAAACATTCGCCTTAGCATTTAAAAATAAGCAGGTGCTCGTTATTTGAAATCATACCATAAGTGCCGAAAAACGTACTTTTGGAGATTGGCAGTTGAGTAAAGTCTTAGCTTAATACTAGCTAGGATTGGAAGAAATTGGCCGGAATACCTACAATTTCATTTAAAACGAATTCAAGACCTGTTTTTAATTTAAGAAGAAAACATTAAGCATTTATTCAAATGTGACGAAGACACAAAAATATTCTGGGCCGATTGTTGTTTGTACTTGTTGAAGGAATGGAACGTGCGAGGGTTTGGGGAAATGTTCCCATTGAATGCCGGCACTATCAGACAAATTAGCTGATTCCGGGACGCTACACTTCCAGTAGTGTCTGGTTTGTACAAAAAAATGAAGACCAATAAACACTCCGCAACAGGCACCTCCCGCCCTCCAACGATCATGGACTCTATGTTAACACGGTGCAGCATGACATTAATTTGGTGGGTAGGAACCTGGCTTTACATAGCGTTGACATTTTTAAAAGTCAGGGACAAATATCTGAATTAGTAAATGATGATGAGAACTTTTTCCAATTATGTTCATGGCTATTAAGACATTTTCCTGCCGCTATCAGTTCTTACTTATTTTGACCGTGGGATAATATCTAATGTTCAAAAATCAGGCTAAAAATTCACACGTCTTGCCAGAGGTGCCCATGGTTGTCTTTTAGCTGAAGGGATGAATGTTAATGGAAATGTGGTGGTAAAGCGGTGGATTGAATGGCGGTGCTGGCTCGAAGGGCTGAATGGCCTACTCCTGCACCTATTGTCTATTGTCTATTGTCTATTTACTTGTGTTGAAAAAAACCTTTTTCGGCTGCATCTCGTCAGGTTGGGCTGAGTGATCACAAGCATCGATATTTACCAACTACCATCTTCAGTTACTTTGAACTGACCTCACTGATAGCCTTTAACCTTGACCTTGACAGTCACGTGCAGGTTGACCACTGATGTTGGTTCTGCATCTCCTGAAAAATCGAACGTTTTCAGGTGACCGAGGAGGATAGAACTGCTGTGAGTAGAGCAAGTGCGCCATCTCCTGGCTAATCGATCCATAACAAGAAAAGCTCCTTTGTTCAAACATGTGGGATGAATTAGGACGGAAATGGCTATCACGAACAAAACTTTTAAACGCGATTTAATAATTATTTTTGTCTAAATTGCTTTGAGCCAGGCGTTTTCCTTTTATAGTTAACATGAACGTCCAATTTTCCCAAGAGCCCAGGTAATTTCTTCCCTTTCCCACCCCCACTGTTCACAAGCCAGCGCGCACGCACACGTGTCGGCACGAATGTGGACAGTCGGACATACATGGACAGAAAACACACACATACACACACACACACACACACACAGGCACACACACACACACACACACACACACACACACAGAAAACACACAGGCATACATAGGCACATGCACACACACACACACACGCACAAACACACACACGCACAAACACACACACACACACACACACACAAACACACACACGCGCGCGCGCGCACAAGGTTGGACATTAATGAAAGAAAATGAATCTTTAGCGTTGCAACATTAGATAGGTCGGCCCTATTATTGGCATCGCGTTAACACGTGGAGCAAGCACAGCCTGGTCTCTAAAATTTTACAGTTAAAATAGAGACCCAGATGACTCAAACATTATTAAATCTAGAATAAATTGATTTAAAAAAAAAGAAAGATTTTTGTTGGAAGCAAATTACAACAAAGAGAAAGCTTAGAATCTCGACCTCTTGCTTTTGGTAAATCAATAATTCTTTGAGGGACCGGAAACTGGAGGAAGTGCTTGCGGCTATTACATTTAATGTGTGCCAATCAAAACTTTGAGACGAAAAGCTGCGATTTTTCGGCACTTTAGTGCGAATTTTATAAATGCAGTCATTTTTACCACCATTTAAAATTTGCACGCACACTGACTCATGTTTACTGCGATGCGTTCAATGGAAACTTGTCCAAAAGACAAATAGATGGGGAAAAAAAGACGATTCAAGGTTGTTACTGGGATGTATCGAATTGAAGTAAATAATTCTCATGCATGGAACAGATCATTTAAAAAGTATCTCAGGACAGTGCACGGAATCTGGTCAAAAGTCACACTTCATTTCGCAACCCTACCTAACATTTTACGGAATAAATATCTATATAGCTTGACAATTTTGTTGCAACGTTGACTATCTCTCGATTAAAAAATGTCCTCTCACTGCTGGATGAATGTAATCTTGGTGGACAACCGCAGTAACGTGTTTACCTTTAAATGACTGAACATGAACAAAACACACTGTGTTATTTGAGAAGATGTTTTCCCGAAACTTATTAAATACTACGGTTTATTTAATGGCATTTCAATATGTACGAACATAAGCTTTAAAAAGAGTAAACTGTTAGATCTACTGCACTTGGCCAATTTAACCAGGTCTTTATTTATTTACAAACACAAATGAGCACCGATGCAGAATTTGAAATACTAAATACCATTGACACTTTTCATTCATTCTTGGCGGCCAAAAGGGCGGAAAAAAAATCGCATATTTCCTCATAAATTGTAATCCGAAACTTTTATTCAAAACGTTGGAATTTTATACATTACAATCGCTGGATGCAGAATTCAATAGATCACGTCCTTTAAACATTAAACGGGTTTCTCCCCACCATAGTTTGCAAGTTATTAATTGAATACTAGAAGTAATTTAAAAATACCGATTTTCATCGTTTATTTTTCAGAGTTTTTAATGAGTGTTTCGATCTTTTCAACATTTATTCTTCCCAGTACTTCTGATGATAGGGTAGTGTTTACAAATATACACCCAGACTGCATGTATGAGTTGTGTATGCTTACGTGCAGAACATGGCCATTCTATTCCACATATTTTTTCGATAAAAGCGGATTGCAAGAAATAAATAAAACTAATTTTTGTATGGTGATGTTGGTACCTCCATGAATGATGGTCGGGCAAGCACAAGGAGATTATTGTGTGATTGCTTTTAATATAGCTGCTTTGGTTTCAGCTTCCTTAAGAATTGGCTACGATTTTTAAGCAATGCATGGAACTATATTTCAAATTGTAATATAGGTACCTACATGAATTGTAGGGCAATCACAGGGATTGCTGTGAGATTTTTATTATTGCTTTTCATGCAGAAGTTTAAAAATTGTTTCAAAATTTTAGTAGGAAAAATGTGTGAAATATTTTGTAGCAGATCTTTAGTCAAAAAAAATATTCCTGTAATATCTCACAGCTCTGAGAAACTGTGAACCGCGTTAGATTTTCTTAAAGTCAGACAATTTGTATGGGGATGGGGAGGTGGAATAAAAGATTATAAATTCAATAATTCGATTAAAAGTGAGAGATTCGTGGGAGCCTTTGCAATTGATCTTGAAAATTCTCTGCTTTTTCTTATGCCTTTGTGGTGGATGGTAATGAAATAAAATATATTCCGAGGCGACGGAAGAAATATGAGAGGTCGGTCAAAAAGATCAAACGATTTATACTTAATAAATGCACTATTTGCAATGAAAACTACCTGCACGGCACTACCATTTCACATCTTTTTGCACATCGAGTAGGCCGCGTGTAAATCCATGGAATCATTTAAGGTCATCTTTATAATATTAGAACAATCTGCTCTCATATAAATCTGCTCTGCACAAAAAAGTTACTTGGAAAATTCGAATGACTAATCCAAAAGTAATTTTAAATTTTGTTGGCGTCACGTGACGATAAGCAACCAACCAGGCGTGCGTTCGGTTGTTTGGCCTGAGCCAATTTTATTAAAACATTAAGGAAGTCAAAACTGCTTCCAGGAGATTAGCACATAGTTAACGGGATTAGTTCTAATCCTTGGAGTAAAAGTATAATTTTCCCCGTGAGTGTTCGGGAACATCAGACTGGACTCCTGTTTAACGCCAACGGCGAGTTGAGAATTTTCTTTGTTATTTAAGTTTTCTCCGAGCGTCTAGTTATTCTTCCAGAAAGCAATAATTCGGCGGGAAACAACGAGATAAAGGGCACTGACGGTTGGAAACGGATTCTGCTCCTTATTTGCAAATTTGTAGGAAGGGCAGCGACTGGGGGAGGGGTGGAAGCAAGTTCAATTGCACTGAATGCAATTAAGTTAAGGACGGGTTGCAGTTCGTGCTAGACGTTCCTTTCTATCCAGCCCTGACCTTGCAGTTGAACTTGAAAGGCAAGGTCAACAATCAGACGAAGCGCCGCGGCCCCGACAACGGTCTAGTCTGAGGAAAGAACATAAACTTCCTCGGCTACTACAGTAAGTACTTGCTACCAAGGCGATTCTGTGATAAGAAGCACGTTTGGAGATATGATCCAAAATCAACAAAGGGGATTTTAAAAAACGTAGCTGCAGAACTAGCTTTGGTATATCTGAATCAATCCGGGAAGGGGTTTAAGAGCCTGTAATCTCCTCTTATTCCTTTGGATAATGCAGGTCAGTGTGGAAGCATTTCACAGTCTGTTCAGTTGGCCGGTTGTTGTGTAATTGATAAGAGTTCAGAAGTAGTAGACCTGGTTTTAAATTAATTTCTGGTTAGATTCTGCGTCGCGTAGTTACCTAGGCCAAAGGAGCATTCTGGCACGAAGACAAACGGGTCAAGACTTTTCCACGTTTGTACTGAAAAAAAAGTGCTAAATCCTATTGAATTTTTAATCCCAATTTGACCGCATCGACGGGGAAACCGTTTAGTTTTGTTACCGCGAAAACAATTTGCTCGCACATATGTTTCGTTCTCCTCAAGCCGCGATTTAAGAGTATTTCTTTGTGGTACATTTCATGGTGTTTTCACAAATGTCTGCAGCAACCCACTTTTACATCGCAGTCTTCTTGCTTGACATTTGTTGATCTGGCTAAGATCGTTAAAAAAACAACCCGAAAACCGCGTGGAGATTACGAAAACATACGTTTTCGATTTGCAAAAAGTCAAATCTGCGGCAACATGTGAAGTTGATTTCGTACAATTTTAGTTGATTGGGTTGAAAATGAAGGCAAACCATGCCAGGCGTGTAATTGAAAAAAATATATAACAATGTGCAGTGAAAAGTTTATCTTAGCCGAGCAACGAGCAAAACAAAAGGTGTATTATTTAATGAATTGAATGTACTAACATTTTGTGCGGATAATTAAGGACTTATTGTATTCAGGAGACCGTCTTACTCAGCGATAGAGATTTATTCCCCTCTTGTAACACATTTAACAATCGCTATTTGTATTTTTTGCACAGCCCAATAAGGAGTGAAAGTTATTTTGAAGTTTAATTTTAATTGCGCAACTCACTTTGTCTGCGAATCTCAGATTAATTGTTAATGTAAGAACGTTTACAAACTTTCCGAATTTGCTATTTTCATGCAGAACAATAGACGCTAAACTTTTCGTTAAAGGCACAATACAACTCTAAGGATTTTATGGAGTAAATTCACTTGAAATGGGGAAGTTTTTTCCCTCACAATTTCCAATGTTTTAATTGAATTGAGGTTTGAACGATGTTATATTTGTATACTGTGAAGTTCATTTTTATTAGATGGATTTCTTCGATTGTTGCCAGGGAAAGCAGAAACGTTTGGTAATTTTGTTGAAATGTCAATTCTTTACAGCAATTTAAATTTATATACCAGCCTTTGAATCGAACGTAAAAATTGATTGCATCTTTTGGTATGTTCCAGTCGCTTTGCGTTTGAATATGGATAACTGTTTATAACAACCAGAAATATCTGAAAAGCCTCCAGATATGAATTTTACATTTTCGATTTGACGTGGTCATTCGCCCTGATTTTCATATTGTACATTAATCATAGGCAAGACATTTTAATATAGTTTTGGAATTTTGTATAGTTCTTTTACATCTCCCTGAAAATATAGAAAATGTCCTTAATTGTCTGCAAAGTATTTTACTTTTGATGCAATGTAACCATTTGCTCTTGCTTTTCCGTGTTTGTGTAAGTCCAAGAGAGATTACATTTTATACACTTAGCTCGGCAGTTGCTGCCTCGGCAGAACATGACTTATGTGTAATATAACGAAATATATGAAGTAAAACGAGAGTTCATGTGAAATCTGTCCATCTTAAAATAGTTTTATAAAATAGATCTCTCCATGAATAAGTGCATTCTGGTGCAATCTTGAAAAGATACTAAAACCCATCATCATTCATGCCCACGGAAAACAGATGGTATTTGAACTAGGTGTAATACCTAAACGGAGAACATGTATATTGATGTACAAAATAAGACTTTGAAAATGGGTGAATTCGTAACTGGGAAGCACATTTATCAAAGATTTTGGAAACAGCAAGAAGTCGTATCTGGGACGCAGATTTATTAAACGTTTTATACCTCATTACAAAGTCACTGATAGGGGGAGAATGTCAGGCAAATCGAAATGGTGCTGACATAAACAGAGCAAAATACGAGATGGGAAAATATTTGTGGATTTTGATTGATTTATGGATCTCAGAAATTAGATTTCACGCCATTGGTAGAAAAATGCAAATTGAAGAGGAAATAAATATTCAGAATATTTTACATAGCCGACGGAGAATGTTTAGTTAATCTTTTTGGAACCATTTTTTTGTCAGTTCTGACACATTTTAAGGATTAAAAAAAATATAGATACAAAGCCACTCTGATTGCCTTAAAATAAAATTAGAAGTGTATATGCACTACCTATTGATGTTCAGTTAGTACAGTTATCTCCAAAAGTGAATCTAACAATGAGAATGAATATATATATATATATTCATTCTCATTGTTAGATTTATTTATATATATATATATATATATATATATAAATTAGTTTGGCTAAAAATGAGAAATATGAAATTATGCGCTCTAATCTTGGGAATTTCTGAAGTACATCGGGAAACATACAGGATTGGCTCTCCTTTTTAGCTAACTATCTGATTATTATAGGTACTATAAGTGACGGTTAAAAACTGCAGGAAATTGTATCAATCAGAACTTGATAACCCAAAGCTCCGGACTAAATTCGTTACCAAAATTATCGGGAAATTTAGAAGGCGTTTTTTTTCTCCTGAACATTTTAAACTATATCTTCTGCATTGGAAGCGGAGCAGAGCATACATTGCCATAAATCTGTCTATCTATGTTCGTCTATGTTCGTGCAATCGATCCATCCGTCCATCTGCACATTGTTATGTTTAAGTGTGATTTATTGGTCGATAGCTGCAATTTTCCCTCCAGCAATTGAATCTTTTTCTTCCCTTTGCGATATGGAATGAAGATCTGGCATGTGGTCGTCCATAACCAATATTTCAGATTTGGACAATTATAGCCTTGACGTTGCCTGAAGTAATTTTGATTTATGAATTCAAAAGCGCTGTGCAACCCTTCGGTTGTAGTGTAGGCAGGGGGGCTAATTTTTTTATTACTTTTAAAACACAATGTACATGCTAGAACAGGATAAGCGCTCAACCAAGAAAACCAAGCCCATGGTTAAAAGTAGGTTATAAACTACATGAACACACTTATGCTATAGGGCAGTAACTAACTTCATATTCAGTACTAAGCTATCTACATATTAACTAACATACAAGCTAAATGTTTAACCAAGAAACCCAATCCCTATGCTACATGAAAATCTAAGAACAAATAACTGCAGATGTTGGTTAATACATAGAAGGACACAAAATGCTGGAGTAACTCATCGGCTCAGACAGCATCCCTGTAGAACATAAATAGGACCATGTTCTCTAGGGATGTTGTAGGAAGGAACTGCAGGTGCTGATTTAAACCGAAGATAGACACAAATAGATGGAGTAACTCACCGGGACAGGCAGCATCACTGAAGAGAACGAATGGGTGACGTTTCGGGTCGAGACCTTTCTTCAGACTCTTCATCGCCTGAAGAAGGGCCACGACCCGAAACGTCACCCATTATTTCTGTCCAGAGATGCTGCCTCTCCCCGCTGAGTTACTCCAGCTTTTTGTGTCTATCTTCTCTCGGGATGCTGCTCGATCCGTTGAGTTACTCCGGCACTTTTTGTCCATTTGCCTTAAAATCAGAATATTTTGCTTGTTGAAAAAGGTTCGGTATTGTGAGGGATTGTAATTGTAAATTGTGAATGCCAGAGCGATTTTGATGGCAGAGAGTGAGTGGATTCCTGGAGCGCAACCGAACTCTGGGATTGGGTGCCAACTTTGCAATGCCCCCTTCAAACGAGAACTGAACCCGGACAGGGAGATAATCGCAAGTAAAGGCCATCGAACATTATAAGGGTCACTTGACCTCCTGGACAAGCTTCAGTGACCATGCAGGCACAAGAAGCTGCAGAAAGATGGAAAAGACAAGGGGCGGCCGGGCCCCTCTCTTTTCCACATTTCTCTCCTTTACTCTGAAGACCTGAAACGTCGTGTGTTCCATTCTCCCCAGCACTTTACGTTTTGCTCAGCAACCATGCATTTTCAGAATGCAATTTGTCAAATATTTCCCAAACTGTCGTTGGGTTTTGTTGGGATTGTAAATTCTCGCAGGAGATGGCATTCTTTGGAGTAGGGATCTGAGTTTTATGCCGTGGGACCGGCTGATTGGACTATAGTGCGTTTGCCTGGTCTTCACTGAACTCCATTCGACCATTATTAAAGCTGCTAACTTTTCAGTCTACTCTATAGTTCGTGCCACAATAAACCTGTTGCATTAATTTTAGCCTTGATGATTTATGTCATATCTCTATGGGAGAAATAAAACACGTGCAATTGAAACGTTAGAACTCCCTAGCAAGCAAGCACATGTGAAAAAAAAGATAGTTGTGGACTTTTCCTTGTTAGAATTTCATAAAGAGATGACAACACAGAAAGGTTTATGATGAATGGCGATTAAGGATGACATTGTAATCTACTTTGTGGTGTGTGTGTGTGTGTGTGTGTGTGTGCGCGCGCGTGCGTGTGTGTGCGCGCGCGTGTGTGTTTGCGCGCGGGTGGGTTTGGGTAGAGGTGGAAGGTTCTATGAATGGTGACACCTATTTCTCATCTATCGTCTACCCATGAGCAGCACATCTGGCAATGTAATGTACCGGGATGAACAGGTACTCTGACCATCTCCAGTCTTCCCTCTCCATCCCTCTGTATCTATGTTCACTGTTTCGAAATTTCCCGGCATTTTCATTGAACAGAAATGCCCCCAAATAAAATAATGTGAAGACTAAAACTATCATGGTCGTTTACAAACTGCTTTCTCTACCGTCCAAACTACTCACTTCGGCAAAACATCCAAGACTGAAATAGTTGCGAGGTAAAGCCAGTCCAATAAAACGGAAGATAAACACAAAAAGCTGAAGTAACTCAGCAAGCAGGCAGCATTTCTGGAGAGAAGGAATGGGTGACGTTTCGGGTTCAGACCCTTCTTCAGACTGGTTAGGGATAAGGGGAGGGACGTGAATCTCTAGAATTTTATATCCAAGAGGAATTATGGAGGCTATATCATCAGAAGCATGTATTGTGGATGGAGGTAGTTATTTTTGAAAGACCGCGCCATTAAAGGCTTTGGATGTAGAAACAAAGGAGTACAGATTATAGTTTATACCAAAGATACACACAAAGTGCTGGTGTAACTCAGCGGATCAGACAGCATCTATGGAGAAAAAGGATGGGTGTCATTTCTGCATCAGATCCATCTTCAGACCTAAATAGGGCCCCGTGGGCAGGGGTGGGGGTTCAAGATATAGGCCCATGGTAGGAAGGCCGATTGGTAGGCTTATTGTTGGAAAGGTGTGATCTCAAGAGGGATACAATGTGCAGAGCTGTGGAACTGATGAAACACTACTCCCTTAAACTACTGACCTTAAAAAACATCTTAAAACGTCGATATTTATTTGGAAAGAGTGCAGGCCGTAAACAGCAGTTTGAATATCAACCTCAGATGTCAGATTAAGAAAAAAGTGAAAATGTATATAGATTTTTTGTTTTTCTAAACGTTGTATTTAATAGTGATTACTTAAATTAGTATGCCAGGAATGTTGTCAAATGGATGATGAAATGCAATGGAAATACTTGCTCGGCGTCGACAAAGATCAGAATATTGTGGATGAAAAAAATTGCGCTATCAACAATGCAAGAACCCTCCATAATGAGCGATGGACGATAATACCTATCGAGATTGGCAGGAGAATGTGTAAACTTAAACAGGGCAGTTTCAGTGAGATGAACCATGAAGGCGAATGTTTTACCATATAACATATAACATATAACATATAACAACTACAGCATGGAAACTACATATGGTAATTATTCTTTAATTAATCTAAGTTAATCTGCTTTTCGTTGGGTAACTGCGTTCATTTAGAATCTGGCGAGGTCCCTTTTGGCATTTCAAAGGGCAGCAGCAGAGTCGAGTGGAAGCACAAGATTATTTGTATAAAATGTGATATTCGCAAACACCCGCAGGTCATTCCCATTGCGTGGATTTTGGAAGAAAGTCTTGCATTGATATAGAGCAATTTGCACCCGTTTAAGGACGCCCGGGGTCAAAGAAGAACTTTAGAAATGCAACCATTGTTGTTGAGTTGGATGTGCCCCAGTGAAATTATTCACCGCTAACTCTGCCAATTGATTTTAGTAATATTGATCGAAGTACCAGTATTGGCCAAGAATTCGGAACAACTCCCCTACTCTTTACTGAACTAATCCAATCAAGGTTCCATGGTGGCGCACTGGCGAATTTTCTGCCAATTCATTCGAATCTCTTCAGTCAGATCGAACTATTCCGCAATTTATTGACAAGACTTAATCAGAGTCTCGACCCGAAACGCCACCCATTCCTTTTCTCCAGGGATGCTGCCTGGGTTATTCCAACATTTTGTGTCTATCCACATTTATATTCCCATAATAATATTACATAATCTTTCTTCAACTATCTCAGTCTTAATCAGGTGGATGCTGATTTTAATCGAAGATAGACCCAAAAAGCTACAGTAACTCGGGAGAGAAGGAATGGGTGACGTTTCGGGTCGAGACACTTCTTCAGATTGATGAAGAGTCTCGACCCGAAACGTCCTCCATTCCTTCTCTCCAGAGATGCTGCCTGTCCCGCTGAATTATTCCAGTATTTTGTGTTCACCATATCTCTGTTGGTTTTGGTTCATAACCTGTCTGCCTTAATACGATCAACCACGTCTTTGCATCACAACGAAACGGCTATGGCATTGCTTCTGGTCTGCCTGGAAGCATATCAGGTGGAGGGTATTTTTTCTACTGAGGAGAAAGTATCTGAAAATGCCAGGCTACTTGGCTTGTGTTGGATTTGCACCGCAGTTACAGCTTGAGGATTGTTGCCCAGTTTGAATTTCGCCCACGTTAACATTCCTCAGCTCCTAAATAGATGAAACACTAAACTTCCTGCCCAGAATTTATACATGATTAGAGTTTGTTCCCAGTAGTCGCTTTGCCCCTTACCCTGAAAGCCAGTTCACTGTGGACGTTGCTTCAACGACGGCCTTCCATCACAGTGAGGGTGTGCCTGGAGCAATCACTGTGATGGCTGTTTGTGTTATAAATTGTATCTGTGTGTCCTGTGCTTTGTGTTGTATACTGCCGGACCCTGACGTGAGAGGACGCTGGCGCTGTTTATTCGCCGCTTCTCCGTTAGGATAGTTTGTCTGTTTGTTTTTATGTTATGATTGTTTTTGTAAAGCGCTTTGAGCTTCTGGTAAGGCGCTATATAAAATAAATGCTTATTATTATTCTTATTATTATTATTATATTTCGGCCGTGATTGGTATTGGATTTGATGTCTATGTAGACACTACCACATAGACGCGTAGTTTAAGCGCATGGAACTCTGAGTATAATACAGTGCAACAAAATACAACTTAGCGAAAGAGTGATTTTAATGCCCGCGGTACTTCGTAAAACTTTCAATATAACTTTGAAAGCCTATTAGATTAGTGCAGATTATCAACTGCAGGCCAACTAACTTTGTTGAGCCTCTAACGATTATATTAAAAATCAGAAAATATTTTGATGATTACGTAGGACCGAGAAATAAATCGATTTGTAGCATTACCATCACTTAATGGAACGCAAACCGGTATTGGAATTCAGATGACCGTTATTAACATATTGTCAAAAAAGGGCACAAAGTGCCGGAGTAACTCAGCAGATCAAGCAGCATCTCTGGAGAATACGGATAGGCGAACATTCGGGTCAGGGCTCACACTATTACCCGATTCAGCCAACCCCTACAAAGCTCTCCAGGAGTTATCTATGACAATTCACAGTCAAAGGAGGCATAGGGCTTGGATATTCAATATTTCATCATTTTAGCACAAAGGGCGGAGAAGCACAAATTGAATTCTTTTACCGGTTCACTGACAACGTTGCTTTGAGGATATTTACGCTTTGTTGAACAGGCTCGGGCTTTCCTCAAAGCTTTCACTCTTTCGTCATTCACCAAATAATATGAGTCCGCGTCCACGGTTCATATTGCAAAGCAACAAATCATCAAATGCCAAATTATGCGATGGGCCCAAATATTTTACCTCTCACAATTGAAATAAAATCTCACAGGATGGAAAGGAGGAAGGTTTCCTGCTCCTGGTTTCAAATCATAAAGCTTGTTACGGATGATTATCTTTCTTAATCGTTTCCAGTTAGAATCATTACATCTAAAGCAGACGCAATACTGTCTGCCTATCTGAACTTACTGCATCTAAAGCGATATTTTCACTCTGTAGTTCAGTAGAGTTTGTTCGAATAGTCATTTTCATACAAAGGGTTCGAACAACTCATTGAACTAGTCTGGAATCGATAATTAATCGATTGATCCTAGCAATCATTGCCAGTCTGTACCCTTTTCAATGTTTCACTTGTATCATTGATTTAAAAAAAAAATAATGTGCTGTTTTATAATTTGGAGGAGAATAATATGTCCATTCATAATAAGACGAAGCGATGGGCATTTGCAACGGTTGCACATTTCATCGCCACGCCTTTAAATTTCTTTCTAAAAGTCTTAAGATGAGTTGCTATTTTACAGTATTTGTCCAATACGTCCCATCTACAGTTGTTGTGCATTATGGACTCTGATTTTGAAAATCCCCAAATACTCGTCAAAGGAACTGTTCTGGGCTTCGATATCCAAAGTCTTTCTTGTTGTAAAATAGTTTGCTGGAAGACATTAATTTAATACCAGAGACGGTTACTTGGTCTTTATTTTGCACCATCCAGGTAATTGGAAATTTTCAAATCAGATCACAATTAAAGCATTATTTTAAAGTAGCAATAACTACTTCATGTTATCCATACATTTCACAAGGCATAGAAGGAGACCGTTTCAGCCCTTCGAGTCTTTCAGTTGTCAGTTTAATCCTGCCAATTCACTGTAATCTGTCCTCTCTGTTGTCTTTTCTGCCTCACATACGCACAAACTGCCCCCGAGTAGGAAGGAACTGCAGATGCTGGTTTACACCGAAGATAGACGCAAAATGCTGGAGCATCTCTGGAGAAAAGGAGTAGGTGCCGTTTCAGATAGGAAGCCTTCTTCAGACTGGTTCTTCAAAATTCGGTTAGTCCAGCGTTTTGTGTCTAACTGTGCCCGATTGCCCGCCCTGCTCTTGGGATAATTTGCAGTGGCCAATTATCTTACTAACCCACACACCGTTGGGATGGCGCAGGAAACCGGTGCATGGATAGGCAATCCCGTGGTCACAGAGAGAATCTGCAACCTTCACATAGTCAGCACGAGAGGCAGGAATCGAATCCCAGTCACTGGAGCCGTGACCAAGGGCGCGCCACAGTACCGCACGTCCTTATATTGAAAATGCGGCACTAAAAAAGGCCGCACAGCTGCAGTTATCCAATATTAGTTACATTGATTGGTTGTTGTTTTGCCAGGACAATGGCAGAACTTCCACGCGCTTCTTTCAAAGGACCTACGAAATTATGTTGGATAAGTAAGCAAATACCCAGAGATATCACCTTTAAGTTTCAACCACAAACAATAAGGATTGTCTCAGTAAACAAGTCGCGTGTCAGTCGCTCCCAAATCAATAGAGTGGTGAAAGAACTCGTGTTTCACTTCTGGCGGGCAGTGAGGAGGACATAATTATCGATAGGTTGATCACTTAAATAGGAAAGTGTCAAACGATATTCAGTCTGGAGAAGTGTGAGGTAAAATATTTAAGGAGGCGCCAAAATGCCAAGAGACGATGCAATAGATTGGAGAATACGTTGGAAGAAGTGCCAAGACCTTGAAGTGTATACAGGAACCCTTGCAGGTGGCATGGGCTGGTCGAACAAGTGGTTAAGGAAGTTCACCGATGTTTTGGACGAGGCAAATAAATAAAGGTAATGTGATAGAAGGATACACAGCTCAACTTAAGCCACAACATTACAGGTGAGGTGTGATTGCACCGGGGATGCAAAGGAGAGCAATGAGAGTGTCCTCGACATTAGAAAAAAAATATTTATGAGAAATGATGGGATTCGACGCGGTTTGGAAGAGAGGAGTAGGAGTCGAGATTTAATTGAGATGTATAAAATTTGAGGATCATTGACAGAGTTAATGGGAAGGACATATTCTCCTTAACCGTGACATTCCAAATAATATAGGTATAAAGTAAATGGCAGAGGACTAGACCACGGATGAGGAAAGGAAGGGTCTCGACCCGAAACGCCACCCATTCCTTCTTCCCAAAGATGTTGCCTGTCCCGCGGAGTTACTCCTGTACTTGTGTCCATCAGTGATCGGGGGCTCACTGTTGAAAGAGTGGCGGTAACAGAAATCCTCATCGCATTTATAAAATACCTAATATAACAATAAGATGAGAAATGGGAGCAGGGATAGACCAGGTGGGCTTTTAATCCTGCTCAGCCAGTCATCAAGATCATGGTTGAACTTCCAACCCAATACCACTTTCCTGCACTATCGCCATATCCATTGATGTTTTGATATCTATAAAACCTATCAATTTTGGCAATGGATGAACGATGACTGAACCTGAAAAGTTATCTGGAGAATAGAAATCCAAAAATTACCAGTCATTAGGTAAAAACATCTCTTCATCTCAGCTCAAAATAGAGTACATTTGAGACAGGAAACTTTAGTTCTTGTCTTGTCAATCACAGTAAACATTCTCACTGCACAAGCCTGCCCATGTTTTAATGTTACAAGTGAGTACATCCTTCCTATGTGGTCTGACATCATGGACCAACCTCTTGTGTGTGGGAGTTTATGTGAAACCTCCCGAAAATCCAATCTACTCTATTATGATAAGTTTCTTCCTTATGGTACTTCATGTCGCCAACCCTCCACCCCTCCCCCCTCTCCTTCTCCCTCCATCCCCTGACATCGGTCTGAAGAAGGGTCTCGACCCGAAACGTCACCCATTCCTTCTCTCCAGAGATGCTGCCTGACCCGCTGAGTTACTCCAGCATTTTGCGTCTACCTTCGATTTAAACCAGGATCTGCAGTTTTTTCCCCCAACTCTTTTAAAGCATACTGATTAATCACTCCCTGCAGTGCGACCAAATACATTGAATACTAACTCTGTGCACTGATTATAAATCTGCAGATTAATTAGTAATCGAGTGCATTAACTCGTGATTTACGAATTCAATTAGTGACCCTCGCAATTAATTAATAAAATGCGTCTTCATTTGTGACAACAGATATGCATTAATATTGTGCATTAATTAGTGTGAATTAACTGGAGGTGCTGAATATAATTATTGACTCACTGCATTATTTACTACCGTAATATATCATTTAGTTGTTCGGTGAATTAATTATTGATTCAATGGAGTGAATTGTGATTCGTGGCAGTAATGCTCTTGCCAAGTGTGAAATCATCTATTTAAACTCGTGTTACGCCAACCCGATGTTCCTGGCAACAAACTAAATATTTGTTAACGTCAGAAACATCCTGTGGTGGGCAGAGGTTCAGCATTGAGGTTAGTTTCATACCTCTTATGTCCCTCCGCCCCCCCCCCCCCGTCCCCCCCGTCCCCCCCAGCTCTCAGTCTGAGGAAGGGTCTCGACCTGAAACGTCACCTGTTCCTTTTCTCCAGAGACTCTGCCTGACCCGCTGATTTACTCCAACGTTTTCGTGGATCTTCCGTGTAAACCAGCATCTGCAGTTCCTTCCTACACATTTGGTTTATTTTGATTTAGTTAAGTGTAGTTTAGTTTATTATCAGGTGTCCTGAGGTGCACATTGAAAAGTAATTTTCTTGCGTGCGGTCCCGTCAGCGTAAAGCCATACGTGATTAAAATCAAACCGTGCACAGTCTACAGAAGATAGACACTTAAAGCTGTAGTAACTCCGCGGGACAGGGAGCATCTCTGGAGAGATGGAATGGGTGACGCTTCTTCAGAAGGATCTCGACCCGAAACGTCACCCATTCCTTCTCTCCAGAGATCTGCTTGTCCCGCTGAGTTACTCGAGCTTTTAGTATCTATCTTCGGTTTAACTCATCATCTGCAGTTCCTTCTTACACAGAGTCTACAGGTGTACAGGTAAGGGGAATAATGTTGAGTGAAAGATGAAGGCCAGTAAAGTCAGATTATGGATAGTCTGATGGCCTCTCAAGAGGTAGATAGTTGGTCAGGACCGCTCTCGAGTTGGTCACTGGATGATATTGTGCAGGAGATTTGAGAACAATAACAAAGATTTAAATCTGATCGGATAGTAGCGTTCATAATGCCAGCTCAAATAGCAAGTCGTAGATAGAGAATGTAGGCGAAATTATTGGAGAAGTAAAAGCTTCTATGTTCCACAAATATCAAGTCGATATGTAATTCCCATATAATGCGAAGAAACGTTTGAAATAGAGAATTTGTATACACATGCATATTATCTCCATAACATATAAATTATTACACGTATTTTTCTCATGGACCCCTCGCTTAATAAATGAATATTGGTTGCTATGAATGAATAACAAAAGAAGAAAATACATTCTCAGTGATATGTAAGACGTGTAATGGTTTCTGTAACGCTGCATCTCAAGTTAACTTAAACCGCAATGTACTTTTTTTAACATGATGTCTATTACATTTACAAACACGTGTAAATTCCACTGGCAAACTATCTGTACATTAGCCAGGATGTTCTAACTTATTTGTCGACTGCAGTTAAAAAAAGGATTACAAAGGACTTCATTGTATTTCGCGGATCAGCAGGCGTTTCGAAAGAATTATATGTGTCATATGGCCATCTCATAGGGCTACATATGGAACAGAAGATCGTTGCACGTTTGGAAATAAGGAATTCAGTTCAGAAATTTTGATAATTGAGCTACTATTCAAAGGTCAATGGACTGTTGCACATTTGACAGAAACATTTTAGAATTTTATGCAATCGTCGCACAGATAAGCAGGGTGGGCTCAGTGGAGAAACATATTGAACCCACCAGCAGAAGCAAAATTTGCACCATGACAAAAGTTGCATCAAATCTCATGACGATTGTTCATTGTATTTCGAAATTATTTGATAAAAACTCTCCATTGATAATCTTAAACTGCTCACTCAATTATGAATCATCCAGCATGATTACAGTTCGGAGAAACACCAACGAGTTTGTTCTCTTAGGCCCGCTATCAACGCCAGAGAGAGAGAAAAAGGACAAAGATGTTTAATTTAGATTTAGTCGTATCATGGCGTAATGAATGAACGGCCAACCAAATGTATCGCACATTAGTTTATCACCAGTCTGCGGATATCCAAATCAATTATTTATTAAGATTAAAGAAAATATGGTCTTGGACACGTAGTGATATTATGTTAGTTACCAACTAATGCCTTTTGTATGGCTTTGAAAACGGAAACGTGGCATAAAATCATTCGTAGTATCTGAGTACGACCCCGTCCCTTTCCTTCGTGGTGAGGATTGCTTGAACTGCGTTGAATTTTGCGATTAGAAATAAAATGTGACCATGGAACTAAGAATTCAACAATATGATTATATTCATAATTTACTTTTAAGCTGTTAATGCATTGGTTTTGTTTTGGAATTAATCAAACACACTATCTGTGTTTTCTTTGTTTGGCATTAAGCATCGCGCTGCAGAAATGTTCTTATTTCGTATACGGAGCGTAATTGGATTGATTGATGGATGAGCAATTTTGTTTTTCTTTGCAAATGCCAATGTGCAATATGAGGCAATGCTATGCTTGACTCAAATCATAACTGGTAATTCTAACACAAAGTTGGGTCCAATCTAGTCCTGAGAACTAGCTCGCACACATGGTGGTAGGCGCATGATATAATTGGATGTTAGTGTTAGATTACAGTATGATGCAACTATTTGTGATGAATGTGCAATGTATATTTCTGCCTCGGAAACTACGGCTCTGCGGAGATGGGAATGTGCGTAGAACAGTGCCTAATGGGGGTGCGCATTTGGAATGGACGTGCGTAATGAAGGGATGTTTTTTTTCTGTGAGGATGCAAGCGTCCGAATCATTTTACCGTTCTTTTCAGCACGGCGTTAAAAGTTCATAAGTTCATAAGTTCTAGGAGCAGCATTTGCCCACTCGGCCCATCATGTCTATCCAGTCTGGCTGATCTATTTTTCCCTCTCAACCCACTCCTCCTGACTTCTCCCCGTAACCTCTGGAACCCTTCCTGATCAAGAAGAAAACGGACGTTGTCACAGGGAGAACGTACAAACTCCGTACAGACAGTCCCACAGTGAGGATCGACCCCGGGTCTCCAGCAATGTAAGACCGCAACACTACAGTTGCTTCACTGTGACGCATTACTTCATTATTTTTTTAAACTGTAGTTATATCCGATTCGTTTCCGATTAGAGTCCTTGTGCAGCTCCCTACCACACCACGACCCAGAAAAAAAAAGTATTAAAAGTTGCTACAGTTGAAGCTGAAATCTGCAAAAATAATGTGTAGGAAGGAACTGCTGCGTTAAACTGCTGGTTTAAACCGAAGATAGACACAAAATGCTAGAGTAACTCAGCGGGACAGGCAGCATCTCTGGAGAGAAGGAATGGGTGACGTTTCGGGTCGAGACCCGTTGAGTTCCTCCAGCATCTTGTGTCTATCTGCAAAAATAATATTGGTAGTTCTAAATGTAAAACAAGCAATTTCAAGAATACATAGGTCAACTGACAAATACGTCGAGAAATAATAGTTATCAGGACAGATTAAGTGGATAAATTATTTGTTAATCTTGGGGGACTAAGCAATTCAAGAAGGGTGTCGACCCGAAACGTCTCCCATTCCTTTTCTCCAGAGATGCTGCCTGTCCCGCTGAGTTACTCCAGCTTTTTGTGTCTACCTTCGGTTGAAACCAGTATCTGCAGTTCCTCACCTACACGATAAGAATATGAAAACGCATCGTTGCGGCTTTTGGTTTGGCGGAATTATTTCTAAACTGTGACGAGATTATTTACTGCTTTGCATTCCGGAAATGTGCACAATTACAGCGCATTTTATCCCGTTCAATTTGGTTTAATTACTTCAAAATGCGCTATAATGCAATTCTAATTTATTTAATAGACGTTTGACCTAAAAACTAGCCTGGGACTAAACGCCGTTGTGTACGGCAGCCGGAGAGCGGACATAGAACCATTCATCACTCCGAACCAATTGAATCGTTGTTGCTTAAATATGAGACCGACGATTTTTTTTTAAAGCATCTAGTTCATTTACTATTACAAAAAAATAAATATTCACTTACATTGAAACAAAAAGTACACTAAACAAAATATTAGCATTTGGTTAAAATCACTCACGTCTTCCAACTAAAATATAATTCTAATTTTTCCCAGTATTGTTACATGTTTCCAGCATTTTTCTGTCTTTATTTCACATGTGTTGACTTGAAAGGTAACATTTAGTGACTCGGATTAAGGAATACTGGCATGTATGAAAAATCTATCAAGGGATATAACAGAACCATTTTGTGAAGGAATATAACATTCCGTACAATAATATTTGTCCCTTTATTTTAGCTATCGATTTACCAGATGTTGAACACGAATAACGTTATAAAATTAGAAGTTCAAAAACGCCTTGGGTTTTGACAAGTAGACTCGTGTAAAAAAAACATGAGCCACTCGTACGTAGATGTTAATTATTGACCTTCAAATCCGATTACGGGAGCGAGGGAATATAAATTTTTAGAAGTTTGGAAATTACGTTGGAATTAGGGGCAGGCGTTATAAAAATCGCATCGGATCGGAGCGTCGTTTGGTTCGATGCAAGTATCAGATGTTGAGGCAAAACGTGCCCATTTGCTACGAATTTGGCCAAGTTCTACTTTATTCCCGCGTTTAATAGTTTAAACGTTACAGAGAATACTAAAAAGGAGGAACCCAAGATAATCACTCCGTTTTGGAGTTTTGTGCAAGGGAAATCATACTTGACCTATATATTGGAGTTCATTGAAGAAGTCATATACATTGTGGACACTTGAACACCAGTGGATATCGTGTGTTTAGATTTCCTAAAGCCATTCAAATGAGTTATTGCGTTGAAACAAATCCCACGATGTTTTCTTAAAGTATTGGCACGGGTGGAACTTGGCTGATTAACAGGCAAAAATAGATTTATAGAAAATTAGTATTTTGCTGTTTGGCAAGATGTAATGACAGGTGTGCAATGAAGATCAGTAATGGGCCTGACCTGCTTACAATATTTATATCATGAAGGCACCATTCGGTTCACATATTTTCACTTTGGTAACAGAATAAAGTTAAGGAAGAAAGTAATTTATTAACTTTACATAAGCAGATTGCACAGAGACACAAGTGAAAGTAAAAAAGATGCAGATACTGGAAATCTGAAATAAAATGGCCCTTTGTATATTTCTTAATAAAAATAGAAAATCCTGAAAATGCTGAATGGGGCAGAGCATGTGGAGACGAAAATGGTTCATTGTCAAAATCTTTAATTAAAACTGGCCTTCAGCTGAACAACCGTTGCAGTAAAAGAAGTGGATCGACCAACGATAGCAGTTTTGAGATTGATTAACGTTGTAGAACCAAGGAATGGCAGAAGCTGGTTTACCAAAAAAGACACGAAGTGCTGAAGTACCTCACGGGGTCAGGCGTCATCTCAGGAGAAAATGGATAGGTGACGTTTCCGGTCCAAGAAAGGTCCCGACCCGCAACATCGAGGCTGAAGAAAGGTCCAGACCCGAAACGATACCTATCCATGTTCTCCAGAGATGCAACCTGACCCGCGAAGTTACTCCAGCACTTTGTGTCCTTTTTTAGAATAAGTTGGTACTACTTGAAAGACGTCAAATATGTGCATCTGTCGATGCACGAGGATAATCTTCGATCTCAGATATTAGAGAAAATTAATGGAGATTCATCAAACGCTCAGTACTTTCATTAGACCTCTAGTGGCAGGTGGATTTGAAATGTCACAAGTGGGACGTTAATTGCAAATCATGTGGAATAAGTTGGAGACATTTTCACATAGATGTGTGGGTGCGGAAGTGTTTTTCCTCCAAACTTCGTGAAAATCGATAACTAGATACCTATGGTGAATCAAGTAAAAGGGATAGACAGAAATCCCGTTGGGGAGGTGAGCAGGGCTTCTTTTACAAGGATATATTTTACACGGGAAGAGGGGGGGGGGGGGGTTAAAGAGAAATTGAAAAAGAAAGAAGTGCAAATGCTGGAATTGCGAAATAAAAGCAGAAAATGCTGTAAATATTCGGCAGCCTGGGCAGCACCTGCGGAGAATGAAGCAGAAATGTTTCAGTTCGACGTCCTTTGATCGGAATTCTGGCTTTCACGCAAGCTCATACTTCAGTACATATTTCACCCAGAGTTGTAAATTTGTGGAATTCTCTGCCACAGAAGGCAGTAGAGGCCAATTCACTGGATGATTTTAAAAGAGAGTTAGATAGAGCTCTCGGGGCGAGTGGAATCAAGGGATATGGGGAGAAGGCAGGCACTGGTTACTGATTGTGGATGATCAGCCATGATCACAATGAATGGCGGTGCTGGCTCGAGGGTCAAATGACCTCCTCCTGCCGTGGTTTCGTAATATATATATATTTTTGCAAAGCTTAACTTTCGTATAATGCAAACTAAAATCAAAAGAGCTTGACCTTGTTGCGAATGGGGGAGGGGGAGCAAGAGCGGAGCTGCGAGATATCGAGGAGACCCTAGTGAGAGCCTCATCAATAATGGAAGAGTGGAACCCCCGTTTCCTAAAGAATGAGGACTTCTCCGATGTTCTAGTATGGGAAACCTCATCCTGGGCTCAGATGCGGCGTAGGCGGAGGAATTGGGAGTAGGGGATAGAGTCTTTACAGGAAGCAGGGCGGGAAAAATTGTCGTCTAGATAGCTGTGGGAGTCAGTAGGTTTGTAGAATATGTCGGTCAATAGTCTGTCTCCTGTGATGGAGACCGTGAGATCCAGAATCGGCAGGGAGATGTCGGAGATGGTCTAAGTGAATTTGAGTGCAGGATGGAAATTAGTCGTGATGTTGATGAAGACAGTGAGTTCTGCATGGGTGCCGGAGGTAGCACCGATGCAGTCGTCAATGTAGCAGAGGTAGAGTTCGGGGATAGGGGCAGTGTACGCCTGGAACAGTGATTGTTCGACGTACCCTACAAAGAGGCAGTTATACCTACAAAGTTATAAACATGAACCAGTTTACAGTGAGCCAACCAACATGGTCTGAACTTCATCCATTTGCTATCGTCCTCTCTTATGTCCGGTATTTAGGGACTAAATTTCATTTGGATTTTGTAGTTAAACATTTTCAATTTATAACCTTTGCATCGTCCTAAAACATGCACAGTCAAATTAATGTCGGGAGATTTCAGTGAGAACTTGTCGATGGTTGGCATTCTAAAGAAACGACCATCACTGAAAGGCGTCAACTGCATATAAATAATTGATCATTCAATTCAAATTTATTTCAATTACGTTATTTATAGTTCCGCAAGTACTTAAAATACATTTTAATATTTTGTATGCAGCGCAATAAACCAGGGTGCTTTAAATTATGCCAGCAGAGCATGTTTTATTTTTGTCATTGAGTACCTAATTTGCCATCTCAGGCAAAAAGACTCCAGTTCATAGCTGGGAATTCACACTCCACTGCCAAAGACATGAAATGTCTTAAGTTCAGCAAGGACCAAATATTAGACCCATGATTTATTACTTCGACGAAATGAACTGACCGGATTTCATTAATGGATGACACAAACACTACCAGTGATTTAGTAGTCCGCCAAACTGAAGGAGAGTAGTATTTTATATCATGGGCAGATTTGACCATTTAGCGAAATATTACACACACATTTTCCGCATACGTTTGAAAGTCATGGGATACGTTTGTTTCACTAATAATCGAGGCTTGGAAACTAATCCCATACATCCACATTCTACCACACGTACATGACTTACAGGCAATTTTCAAGGTTGTAACCAAATACTATTCACAAATATTTCGCAAACGTAATGTCGTTTTACGGCCTGAACATTAGCCAATCATTTGAAAGAGTTCAATGTTTTTATTGAATGAAAATAGTATTTATAATTGCACAGTAGCCGCGTAATGAAGACGTCCGTGTACGGATACTGCAGAACATAGATTGGTCATAGATATGGGCGGAGAAATGATCGATCGAGTTTCATCCGGGTAAATGTGAGATGTTGCATTTTGAAATCGGTATTGACTTGTTATTTATACGTGTACGAAGATATAGTAAAAAAAAAAGTTTGCCGGCTATCTCGTCAAACCCTACCGTACATGAGTGGAATCAAGCAAGTACAACACGTAAGGCAAATGGAAAAACAACCAGAGGAAGAGTATATTGTTACATCTTACCAGTATTAGAGGAACAGAGAAAGTGCTGGCAATAAAGGGCACGAGTCACCTTTAGGTAGGTTGGAAGATCGGTATTGCACGCTTAGCTTATGAGAGGACCTATCAGTAGTTACATGATAGTAGTGAAGAAGCTACTTCTTAATCTGATAATTCTGACGAATCTGAGGTTTTCAAACATTTGTATCATCTGCCCGCCAGGAAAGTGGTGAACAGGAAATGACTGGGGTGTAATTTGGCCTTGATTACGTTGGCACCTTTCCAGAGGCAGTATGAAGTGCCGATGGAGTTGATGTGTGGATGCTGGTCTGTGTGATGGACTGGGTTGCATCCACAACTCTGCAATTTCTTGCAGTCTTTGGCAGAGCTGTTGCATACCAAATCCCGATTTGAGACAAGAGTGGAAATTGTTAAGGGTTGCTGGCGACATGCCGAATTTGCTTTGTCTCTCGGGGAAGTAGAGATGTCGGTGTGCTATCTTGGCCACAGCGTTTAGATTTGGGAGATCAAATGTAAGGGTAAATTATACAGTTATTGGCAGGGCTATTAAAGGCATTGATGTACAGATGGGTTTTGGGATCCAAATCCATAGCTTTCTCAAAGTAACAGCACAGCTCACTAAAATTGTAAAGAAGGCATATGACATAGTTGCCTTCATCCGCGGGCCATTGAGTGTAAGAGTCAAGAAGCCATGTTGCAGCTTTGTAGAAATTTGGTTAGGCTGCGTTTGGACTGTTGCAGGTCCTGTGACTCATTTGCAGGAAGCATGTGAAATCTTTGGAGAGGGCATGATGCATGGTGTCAGGATGCTACCGGGATGAGACGGTAGTAGCTATAAGGAGAGATTGAACTATAATAAAATACGTGGAGCTTTCACATTTTGACCTCATGCATATTGTGCCCCATTTCGAATGAAGCACGCCAACCGCCGAACGTTGGATTGCCAATATCGCGGTATCAATAGACAGCGAATGTACACCGAGATGGACATACGACACAGCATTAGATCAAACAATCGGTTAAAGGAAGAATCAGGAAGCCCTCCCTATGAGACCACTCGTAATTTCCTTCCGCTGGTTTGAGTAAACACCCAATCGAGTGTAAAAATATAATAAGAAGTGAGACCTACCTAAGTCTAGAATTTCGTCTTTTGGGTGTGATGGCAATTTCAGGTGGATGATTGGCCAGGTGATACTTGGAGATTGATCGAGTTAGATGAAGGAGAGTGGACAGGTCATTAACTCAAAGGAGATTACCTGAATCAGGTTCCCAGGGCTAGGCTGGATCCGCTCGGGGAGCCCCCTTTTAAGTGGCAGATCAAGGGGCTTTATGGACATTGTGAAAGTTGTTTCCTCCAAGGACAATTGCGGACAGGGCTGGGCCGCTTTAACATTTATGTAAATCCAGTGACTGGCATCTGGATAGGCGTTTCCTGTGGATGTACGCCAATGCGCATGCCAGGGACATTCCATGCATTATGTCACATAGGCGCATAGAACTCAAACCAAAAACCGGCAGTCATGTGATCAGCCCTCCATTTTCTTGCATCTTTTATTCTCCACCACGACTGAATAACGTTGCGCAACTAAACGTTGGGTTTCATAATCTAGTTTTAAAAGCAATAATGCTTTTGCGTAGCTACTTCCAGTCACTTCACACGGATGACGGAAAATTGCAAAGTGGAGTGACTGTTGCTTTGTGTGTAAACATCAAACTTGACAAATGATTACTTTAGTCAAAGCATTGGGAAACTCTGTTGATCGCCTTAAATGATGCATTTTGGATCCAAGGACGCGCAAAGTAAATGTTCCTACGCCAATTGAATGTGTAGTGTGTGAGTTGAAGTCATCTTCCTTTCCAGAGACGCTTTAATTACGTGAACCAAACATTCAGTAAATGCTCAGGTTCTTGGCATGGCGCAGAAGGAGATTCTGTTGGAAGTGAAGATAGACACAAAATGCTGGAGTAACTCAGCGGGACAGGTAGCATCTCTGGACAGAAGGAATGGGTGAGGTTTCGGGTTGAAGAAGGGTCTGGATACCTTCTCTCCAGAGACGCTGCCTGTCCCGCTGAGGTATTCCAGCATTTTGTGTCTATCTTTGGTTGAAACCAGCACCTGCAGTTCCTTCATACACATTCTATTGGAAGTATCGGTTAGATCACATTTTATACCACAGTCAAATCTGTCGGTCGTGGAGGTCAAGATGGAATACTATTTCGAGAAGGCGACGACCCTCTGGCGTCTAAGTGATATTAAGTTACTCAGGAGACGGACGTGTTCTTTCATCGCATTACTATCTCTGAGAGGTTTATCTGCCCGATATTAAGACTGGATCCGGTTAGAGGCATATACAATTACGAGGTATAGATAAGAAAAGCAGTCAGATCCATTCTCCCAGAAGATAGACACAAAATGCCAGAGTAACTCAGCGGGACAGACAGCATCTCTGGATAGATGGAATGGGTGACGTTTCGGGTCGAGACCCATCTTCAGAACATTTTATAAAGGCTGGAGGGCATAGCTTTATGGTGAGAGCAAAGGTGCGAGTGATGTTTTTTTACACAGACAGGCTTAGATGACTCTAACGCGCTGGCAGGTGTGGTGGCGGAGGCACATAGAATAGGGGCATTTAAGAGGCTTTAGGTAGGGACATGACATTGATCTGCAGGGAATGGAAGGATATGCAACATTTGCAAGCAGAGAAGGTTAGTGTAGCTTGGCATCGTGTTCGGCGTGGACATTGTGGGCCGAAGAGTCTGTTCCTGTGGTGTACTGTTCCATGTTATATGTATACCACAGCAACAGTAACTCCATCTAAAACGTATTACTTTGGGCGTGATAAAAACTGAATATGTTGTAAATACTCAGCGTGGCAGGCAGTATTTGTGGAGCGGCGCACACAGGTAACGTTTCAGATCGGTGATCTGCTGGGAACAATCAGCATTTACTGTTTTCATTTCGAATTCTCAGCTTCTACATATGTTATCTTTTAATTGGCCACGAATCCCTTTGCGACATCCTATGAAATGAAGTCAGCATCTAAATTGAAGTTCTTTCTTTGTTTGCCAACTTAAATTTCTCATTGAAAGCCGTTGTTAAAATCGTTTCTGCAATGTTCTCATAAGGTGCATTCCAGATTATACCAATTAATTTGCTATAAAAATTAACTTGCTATAAAGTACCATCTCTTGTTACTTTATCAAATACCATAACCTTTCTGATTATCGATTTAGTACTGTCAAGTGGACAGTGAAACAGTGGAAAACATTGATTTGCCTGTTATCCACAGAGATCATACCATCAATGTCCTTGTATTACTGATCCATCTGCCAGTGGAAAAATAAGGCTCATATTGAATATCTCACGGAATCTCCCATAAATCTCTCGTTTCTCCTCAAAAGTATGCGTCTGCCTATTGGTATTTATTCTCACATAACTTTTCTGTCCCTTCTTCAAATCCAGGTATCTCACAAAATAAAATATCCATCTTCGTCCAATTGCATCCACATTCTCTGTTCTTGTCATTGTTCTTTATCTCTCGACATCGTCGTCTATATCTCCCGTTTCCATTTCCCGTGACTTTCAGTTTGAAGAAGTCTCAACCCGAAACGTTACCCATTCCTTCTCTCCAGAGATGCTGCCCGACCCGCTGAGTTACTCCAGCTTTTTGTGTCCATCTCTGTTCTTCCTTTTTCTGCAAACACCTGCGGCCAAAGAATCTTGTAAAAACTCGGTATGCTTTCATTTCCCAGTTGCTATGCACCTTAGTTGCCTCGGCTAGTGCTTCTTCATCTGGTGAATGGTTCACGCAAGGATGAATGAAACTAGAGGGGTGCATGAAGGGTGAATGACTTAACCTATATAAAATTATACACAAGGGAGAATAAGACGAAAATTACCAAAAAAACATTAGAAAATTCAGTCGAGGGAGAATGAATTTTTGTGATAAATGCTCAAGAGTGAAGGAGTTTAAGAAGCACTGGCCTAGGCTCACTCACCAGCAATAGATTTGCCTGAGGAAGTAATGGGGTTCATCATAATAAAATTCTGCATTGGCTCATAGCGTTGCTGATTTTGTGTACAGCCCTTCTTTGTATTGAGCGGCGTGTAAGCCCTAGTTTTAGGACTTGGCAGTGCTACTCTTCCATAAACTTGCACTTGGGCCTAACTCTCCAACTTGCACGTGATTTATACTTCAGAGCTCACCCCCACCCCCCCCATTCGTGAATTTGGTTATATGCCTTGCGCCACTCTGTGCACGTGTTTAAAATATATATATAATCTAAGGTCATAGCAACGCATGCGTGGAAACGATTCTGCGCTACTATTGTAGATACATTGCCTGTTTCTAGATACGCAACTTTTCAGACCCAGGCCGTTCCTCCTGCTGCAATCTATTTTTCAAACCGACCTCCCTTCCTTGCATTTCTTCTGCAATTGTTCAAGACTGTTTTCATTCTGTTTTATTTTGTTTTCATTCATACTAAAAACATCCTAATGAATCTTGTGTTGTGTTCTCTCTGCAACCTCGCCAATTTTCCAATCGGCTGTAAGCCGAGGCATGACCAAACTAAACATAACATTGTGCAAATGCAGGAAATTCAATATAAACACCAACTGTTGGAATCATTCAAAAGCCGGGGCAGGATGCGTGGAACTGGAATGAAAATTTATGGTCTGAGATTTAGTCGCGTTTGATCTTTCTGTATTGACGCAGCTCAACATACTGAGAGTTTTTAGTTGTTTTCTGTTTTTCTTTTAGCACAGCGTGATTGTTCAGTAAACATACCATTTGCCTCACTGCATAATAAAAAAACAAACAGTCGCCAGTCAAAGGTGTTTCATTTGGCTTGTACATGTGCCAAGGTCGCAGAATTATTAAATACCTCTGAAATAACGGGAAACACAAACATGCAAAGCCAAGAATAATACTATTGAATGAGGTTCGTGGCATTTGGTGGAGGTCATCTGCAATCCACCGAAATGGCAGACTAAAATCACGATAGTTTGATTGCCATGTGGCATTCTCTCCCCGGCTTATATTTCACATAGGGAAAGGCAAACCAACTGGACCAACACTAGATGTAATTTGAAAAAGTGGTCTTTGGCTTCTTGCATCGGAGGAATTCGCAATACAGATCAACAGAACGCATTACGAAATGTGTAGGAAGGAACTGCAGATGCAGGTTGAAACCGAAGACAGACACAAACGGCTGGAGTAACTCAGCGGGTCATCGTCACCGTCTATATTTCTCGTTTCCCTTTCCCCTGACTCTCAGTCTGAAGAAGGATCTCGACCCGAAACATCACCTATTCCTTTTCTCCAGAGATGCTGTCTGACCCGCTGAGTTTCTCCAGCTTTATGTCTATCGACAGAAAGCATATTCTGTTCGGAATGTTATTACGTTCTCCCATGGGAACTGGGCCCTAATAATCGATTATATGCCGACAGTGCTGCACAAACCGTGTTGGCATGATTTCAATTAACGTCTGTCAATTTGTTAAGTGGGTTTCTGAAAACGTTATCATACACTGAATACAGACATAAGGAAATACAGATACCGATTTACAACAACAACAACAAATAAACAAAGATCTCAACTTCTCAGCGGGTCAGGCAGCATCTCTGGAGAAGATGGCTTCCTATCTGATCCAATGAGTTACTCCAGCACTTTGTGTCTGTACACAATATGTATCTTTAATGTCAAAACGAGTCAATGACAAGCATAAAGGACGCCTTATGTTCTTTACTTCAGATTTGATTCATTATAATGTAGTAATGGGCATTGACGACGGCTCAGTTGCGCAGCTGGTAGAGCTGCTGTATCACAGCGCCAGAGACCCGGTTCGATTCTGGCATCGGGTGCTGCCTGTGAGGAGTTTGCACGATTCTCCTGTGGCCGCGTAGCTCTCTGCCGGGTGTTCCGGTTTCCTCCCACATCTCAACGACATGCAAGTCTGCAGGTAAATTGGCCTCTGTAAAATTGTCCCTAGTATGCAGGCAGTGGATAAGAAAACGTGACAATATGGAACTCGTGTAATCTGGTGACCCTAATGCATGGACTTGGTGGGCCGAAGTGCCTGCGTCCATGCTGTATCTCAAAAATAATCTAAGGTATTTGCCTTTTCTGATTCTACAGAGCACATGTCTTTAATCATAGACACAAAACGCTGGAGTAGCTCAGCGGGACAGGCAGCATCTCTGGAGAGAAGGAATGGGTGACGTTTCGGGTCGAGACTGTGACACGTCTTTAATGATTCATTTTGTTTACCAGTTCTACATAGTATTGTAACTGAAACTTCCATTCCATAATGAAATCTTGGGTTTAGTTCAAATGCAGCAAAATATATTACAAATAATTTTGTGTTTGAAGAAACGTCTACGTCAAATGATTAAAAATTACATTTAATTACAAATGCAGCTTTCGTACGTATTAAAACGTAACATGGTACGTTATACTATGTTGAAGGACATATGTTATCATTACGTATGTCCATTGACATTGAATTGAGAGTGAAAGGTAGCAACTAGCTTTTTATATTTGAAACTCAGTTGGTCCCCGTGGTTATTGTTTAACATGCTGATGGTTTCTAGGATTTGGAAATGTGTTGTTTCCTTTTCTTTATAACAGCAGTTTTGTTCTGAAAGTTCATCAGTACTCATGAGGGTTGACATTCATTGTTTGTGCTGTTTACAGTAGGATGACGATAAGAACTATCATCTGACGTCGATATAATTAAGCTTCATGTGCTTAAATAAGGCAACTATGAAGCAGCTTTCACTAAATTGCATTAAATATTGTTCTTACTGTTACCATGATCATCGTCATACTTCGTCAAGGCAAGCTGGTGGATTTTGTGAAAAGGTTCCCCCAGCGGACACTCAAGGAGTTTTGACAGAAGGTTTAACACTTCAAACAACTTCAAACAATTACTAAAATTTTATTAAGCTAATGTTGCGAAGGGTCCTTTATTGCTTGCAGAATTGGGATTTCACTGCCACTCTATGCTACCCAAGAAACGGTCAGGATGAGAACATCGTCCATTTAGTTGGAGACAAGAGCAACTACAGATGCTGGTATCTTGAGCTAATCGTAAAGTGCTGGAGGAACTCAGTGGGTCAGTCAGCATCTGTGGTGGGACAGAGGACATCTCGAGACACTGATTGCTGCAGGGGGGTAGAGAGCTGAAAAAAATGAGGTGTGGCCTTGACAGAGCCTGGCAGCTTACAGGTGATGGACGGGAGAGGGTTATTGGCAGATGAGTGGAATAAGTGACGAAGGCTAGATGTGAAAAGGAGACAAAGGATGTCAGATAGATGGAGAGGTGGAGGAGTGAAATATAAAGCTGAATGGGGAGTGGGGGGGGGGGGGGGGGGGTGTTATGGGTGGAACGGGACTGGAGGGAGAGAGAGGCCAAAGTTCCATTTGGTTCTTGAATGAGCGTTTGTCAAGAAGGTTTGGAAAGTTATAGAACGGCCTTTGTTCAGGTTCATCCCAAACAGCTGCATAACAGACGGAGTCACATATGCTCTTGAAAGGTTATCATCTCGGTGAAATATGCTAACTGGTCTGCTTGAAACTGTCTGTTCCTTCAGTCCATGACACAAGGCTGTATATAATACATTCCATTCTCCAGGGCTATGTGCTAAGAGTGAAGCTTGGCACATCTGCGGCAAATGATCAATGGACAAACATGTGACAGAAATGGGACAGAAATTCGTTTTCGAATAAAGGTTTGCTTAAGAAATATATGTTAAGGAACATAAAAGCAGATAACGATCGAAATATTCATCGGTTCCAGGTGGTACCTGTGGAGAAAACTAATAGTTGACCATGAAGGTTAATAACATTTCCTCAGAACTGGAAGATTTAATCTCCATGCCATCGGAGGGATGTACAGGAAGCGCCGCCTCAAAAAGGCAGCCAATGTCATCAAAGCCCGCATCCCTGTATATTTACCCGCGCGCCCTCTGCTGTCCATAAAGCGACATCAACTATTAACCAACCTGATCTCCCGGTTGCTGGACACTTGAATTCTCCTTCCCATTCCTACACAGACCTTTCTGTCCTCGGTCTCCCCCATTGTCAGAGCGAGGCTAAAGGCAAATTGGAGGAACAGCATCTCATATTTCACTTGGGCAACTTGCAGCCCAGTGGTATGAATATTGATTTCTCTCACTTCAGGTAGCCCCGGCATTCCCTCTCTCTCTATATCCCTCCCCCACCCAAGTCTCATTTTCACCCTACAAGCAGTTTACAATGGCCTGTTTCCTTTACCATCGTTACTTTTTTTGCATATCTTTCATTCATTGTTCTTTATCTCTCCACATCACAATAGACAATAGACAATAGACAATAGACAATAGACAATAGGTGCAGGAGTAGGCCATTCAGCCCTTCGAGCCAGCACCGCCATTCAATGCGATCATGGCTGATCACTATCAATCAGTACCCCGTTCCTGCCTTCTCCCCATACCCCCTCACTCCGCTATCCTTAAGAGCTCTATCCAGCTCTCTCTTGAAAGCATCCAACGAACTGGCCTCCACTGCCTTCTGAGGCAGAGAATTCCACACCTTCACCACCCTCTGACTGAAAAAGTTCTTCCTCATCTCCGTTCTAAATGGCCTACCCCTTATTCTCAAACTGTGGCCCCTTGTTCTGGACTCCCCCAACATTGGGAACATGTTATCTGCCTCTAATGTGTCCAATCCCCTAATTATCTTATATGTTTCAATAAGATCCCCCCTCATCCTTCTAAATTCCAGTGTATACAAGCCCAATCGCTCCAGCCTTTCAACATACGACAGTCCCGCCATTCCGGGAATTAATCTAGTGAACCTACGCTGCACGCCCTCCATAGCAAGAATATCCTTCCTCAAATTTGGAGACCAAAACTGCACACAGTACTCCAGGTGCGGTCTCACCAGGGCCCGGTACATCACCGTCTATATCTCTCGTTTCACTTATCCCTAACCAGTCTGAAGAAGGGTCTCGACCCGAAACCTCACTCATTCTTTCTCTCCAGTGGTGCTGCCTGTCCCGCTGAGTTACTCCAGCATTTTGTGCCTATCTTCGGTTTAAACCAGCATCTGCAGTTCATTCTAACACATCAACTATTACTTTATGATTTTTATAAGAGCAAGATAAAGAATCGGGATATTGACACATACATAGTACGAGGCCTAAAGTTCTTCTTCCGTCCGACAATACATTCAAATGTTTCTTCCTTTTTTTCGTTTCAAGTTGTGCAAAATAGAACATCAAGTGGATGGATTTCCAGTTCTATTTTCAAGAGTCAAGAATGTTTTAAATTATCATATGTCCCGAAAAGGAACAATGAAATTCTTACTTGCCGCAGCACACCAGACATGTAAACCTTGTAGAATGAATACTGATTGCCCACTCCCTGCTTTATCTAGGAAAGAAGAAAAACACCATGGTTAGAGAAAAAAAACTATTTGATTTTATATTTTAATATGAGCGGTTTGAAATTGAAAATGACATGAATTAACAAAACGTTTTTCACGTCGTCGAAATAATTCACTGGATTTTTTTTTACAGCAAACAGACGAATATCATGTTCTACTGTTATGACCATGGAAATGTACTGACCATGGTAAGATCACGCAGAAGAAGAACGTAATCATGACCACGAAATCCTTTTGGTGCTATGAACTGCGGGACCTTCATATCCGTCAAAATAACGACATGAGCTCTTCGTGCCTACCTGGAAGAGGAACAAAGGGGAGGACTGAACAGATTATTCGAAAGACAGAGCGTAAAACAACATGACCCCCCCCCCCTTTGAACGCTGGCTTAGCAGCTGAAAATGAACAATACTTCCTAAAGTACCACCGTTTAAAAACACATCCTGTCGAAATCTGGACAGTATATGTGCTGCAAATCGATAATTGGATAGATATTTGGGGATTTAATTGTTCCGTCTGGGACATATGACAGTAAAACACTCTTGATCTCTTGACCTCTTCTCTTCATTTATATAAATACACATTGTTTTTTAGTTTAGTTTAGTTTATTGCCACGTGTACCGAGGTACCGTGAAAAACGTTTAGCTGCGTGCTATCCATTCAGCGTATAGACAATACATGATTACAATCGAGCCATCCACAGTGTACAGATACAGGATAATGGGAATAGCGTTCCGTGCAAGATAACGTCTAATAAAACCCGATTAAAGATAGTCCGCAGGTCTGCATTGAAATGGATGGGAGCTCTGGACCGCTCTCTAGTTTTGATCGGATGGTTCAATTGCCTGATATCTGGTCTCGTTTAACATTGAAAAAACGTGGCTTGTGAATACGATTTTAATAGGTCAAGGTCTCCACCTCCCAGGTTCAAGATTTCTGCAGTGGATGCAATGGTAAACTTCTCCAGCTCTGGATTAAAAGCAACGCGCGGAAATTGTCTTGATTTTGCAGCGGTTAAACCATAACGCAAGAATAATTGAACCAAAAGGGCGAGCACCTTAGTCTATTCATAAATCATAATACATCTGTTCTCACTAAGACAAGTTCCCTGAAACCTTTTCGACGTCCCTGAATATAATGCTAATTTAGTTCATATCTTTACACTGTAGAAAATTAGCTTGGATTTACAGCGACGTCTGTGAATGTTACAGAGGCGGTGAATTTGCATAAGACCATCAAGCCTCAAAACAAGGAGACACAAGGAACTTCTGATGTTGGAACATAGAGCAAAATAAAGACTGCTGGGGAACTCAGCGGGCCAGGCAGCATCTGTGGAAGAAATGGACAGGCAACATTTCCGGTCGAGGCACGTATTAATTACTCAAAACATATGAGATGGACGAAATCTGATTTTAAAGGAAATAGAACTCTATCTAACATCGTAATTCAATGTCACTGATTGAACGAGACACCAAATAAACGGATTGCACGCACTTCAAAGCAGACGATGCCACTTAAAACAAAACAGCCTTCATTCCATCCCATCTCCTGGTCGCTTCAAATGGATAACTTATCACAGCAGTCAAATGGCGAATATTCCACTTCGCTCATAATAACATTCCTCGTTCAACAATTTCGAAAATATTTTCTCCTCGTCGCATCGCCCGTAGAAGGAACAATAAATGAAGATGTGATCAAATGTAATACTTAGTTGAAGATCACGTTTATATGCACAGACTGAAGCTCCTGGTATGTGGGCCAGTCATGGGGTAAAAAAAAGAACATATTAACATAAAGAAATAAACCTTTGATATTAATCTCTCTCATTTCAGTAGCTATTTATTATCTACACTCGAGCAGATTTTTACTATTATTTATCTCTCGTTAAATATAAGTGTAATTACAAATGCCTGGTTCATATTTTTCCAAAAAATAAAGATGACGGAGTATCATCTGGTATTAATTACCTTGGTTATTTATATTGTATATTAAGAGCTTACATACACATACTCAATACCATTTAATACAGCCTATATCTCTATTTAATCTCATATTAGGTTATAGTTTTTGACATTATCAGGATGTAATATCTACGGCAGGATTTGTCTGCAGAGTGCCAGGATTTCTGAGGATTTTATCCTGTGCCAATAAACATAGTAGCTTGGTGTCGCCATCATACCAACAGTACATACTTTGAAGCCCCTGTAAATCTATTGTGGTGCCTAATACTGAAAACCTGGTGACCCAGAGAGCAAAAAACATCCATTTCCCCCAAGTTCAACAAAGTATCTGGTTCCTTTTTTTAATGGAATTATTATCCAACCTGGATCCACGAAGTTTTACACATTCCCTTTAAAACTACGTGAAAGTATTATGAAACAGCCAAATAAAACAAAAATTGGTACAAAGTGCTGGAGTAACTCAGCGGGACAGGCAGCATCTCTGGAGAGAAGGAATGGGTGACGCTTCGGGTCGAGACCCTTCTTTTGGCATTTGATTGTTTAACTCAACAGCTTTGAAAGGATTTCAAACCGTTTTCAAAATTCCTCTTCGATAAAATTAGCTTGTTCTTTCTCCATCTGAGTAGGCCCCAGCCGGACCATTTAAATTGCATCATGGCCATTTTACTTTAACTCCATTAACCCGCCTTTCTTCTTAACCCTTCACGGCCTTTGGGGGCGAAGGGGATTTGAGGTCTGAGGAGGAGAGAGTTCCATTTTTTAAAAAGCTACCCTTTACGTATAAACGTTTCCTAAAGTCATTTTAATAGGCATTGCTTTAATTTTAATATTGTCTAGAATTCCCTACCAGGACGGTCAGTCCATTAACCGAACAAAATATCATTTAAAAATAGATTCGGTAGTGTATCCCTAACTGCTCCGTGAAAAGGAATGTTTACAAAGAATGGAAGATGCTGCATTGTTAAACATTTGGGGGAATATTTCTAGATTCCTGTCTGCTTTATGGTCCAACTATTTTGCACGTTGTTTGTTCTTCTCTCTCTCTCTCTCTCTCTCTCTCTCTCTCTCTCACGTTTCTGGAAGCAATTGTTGGTTTCCAACAATTTGGTAGCCTAAATTAAAGAAACTAAGAGCAAATTTGTAAACTCTCCACCGAACGGTTAAATCCCCTACCAATGCTGTTAAATCGTTTATTTCATTAACAGCGATCATGAAACCTCAATGTAATTCATCATATTTTGAATGAATTCCACTTGGTACTATGCTACACAAGCCTAAGAATATTGTTTTAGAACTGTTGTTGACATGGAGATGCATCCTTTCTATCACAATGGGTTTTATGATCCCAATTCTCAAGGTCGTTCGGGTTGCGGAAATTCGCCCAGACAAACTTCACAATCATCAGCTACCAATAAAATGTGAGCTAATGCAAAATTGTCACCATGGAATTCATATTCAAAAGTAAATAAATCCACTCTATTTAAAGAAAATTACGTTTCTTGATGCGCGCAATTTCGCATAACGGAAAATCGCGATATTGCCTGATTTTTCTTGGAACAGCCCCCCCCCCCCACCCCGGAACGCGGGGGTCGCCTGCGTTAATATTATATTGAGGTAGTATCAGATAAATCTCGACCTAACGTATTAATTCCTAATTACATGGACCACATATGGTCCTATCTACTCAAACCTCGCGTGTGCACAATAGTTCGACCAATACACAAATGCAAGATAATCTTCCTCTGTACTTACACGGTACAAATATTCGTGTTAGAATTGTAACTCCTTCCACTTGACAAACAGTTTTGAGATGAACTGTTATATGAAAAAGAATGTTCAAAATGAAAGGAAGATAATGCATGGTTATATTTCTTGTCTGCTTAATGATCCAATTATTTTGTACGTTAGTTATTCTCTTCTCTAAGATTTCTGGAAGCAATTATTGGTTTCCACCAGATTGGCAGTCAGTACCTTTCTGTATCCATGTCAATAATCGTGATGTGTTCCTCGGTCATGTCTTTTCCTGTGTGTGATGGGCACAGTGTCTGAATATACCCGCCGGTAAGCAAAGGATACAGAATGTTGTGTTTATTGTAGAATGTGTTCATTCATTGTAGCTGAATGGCCCCGTCCACATTTATAGATAGCATAATTATACATGGGCACGTACATTGCGCATGTCTACATGAGGATGAGAGTGGGGGAAAGGCAGAGTAAATATCAAGCAATAATGAGCTATTGCGGCAGTGCAATTTCACTCCGAAAGTAGGGTGGAAGTTCGCAATTTGTAGGCACTTACTCTGTAGTTCAAGTACGGAAATAACGTAGGAACCTCTTAAAGGTGTAAAGTGAGACATCTGCGACCAATGAAGTATGGGAACTCGAAAGCCCATGGCCGCGCGAGTTAATATTATGCGCCGACGGTGCGTGAGTGCTGACGCCTATCGCGTCTTAATGCGATTACAAGTTCATCTCTTCACCGAACAAAATGACCAACATCGGCTCTTTTGTAGTATATTGGCTCTGGTGCGTAAACTCGCAGACGGTAAGCAATTTAGCCGCCGCACTCTTTCCGGCCTTTTTCTGCCCGTTATGACGACTGCGGCAATGAACTTTTTGTCTGACTTCAAAGCTGCGACTATTTAGCACCACATACTATTTATTCAGTCCGATTTCTCCATACTCATTACAGCGGTACGGCGATTCTTTGCACGATCTTCCCTGTTTTACCTTTCTGCATTTCAGATTTTTAATAAGCAACGTTGGCGTCACCTAATCATTACTTTTTAATTGACTTCCCCTTTTCTAACTGCTTGCAGCCTTTGCGACGCGATGCAATGTGGGACCTTAGGTATTCACCTTGACCTCTCGTTTAAACAAATAAAGCAGAATGCCTATAACTTTTATTTACAATGAAAAAGAATGCAATCTGTCTTCTTTATTCACAATGTTTGATAGTTTTTGCCGTTGTAAATTGCCAACTTTGTTTTTTTGTACTTGACTTTAAAATATCAAGGGTAGGTGCACTATTTATCTTTCTGCTGTTTCGGTCTCGCTCTTATTCATTGTAAATTAATACATAATGAGTGAAAATGAGCTCGAAACTGAACTGTGCCCGTGGAGATAAATTCTTATCAAAGGTGAAAATTGTTTCAATTTGCTTTGCAAACTTTTTTAATCTGTAAAAGTTCTCTGTAAAACGGCGCTTTAAAGATAACACTATTCTTGAAGATAGGGTGTAAATAATTATCAAACGTTGAACAAACCAGGCATTTAGAGGAAGTGTAATAAATGTTTTATCTTTGGTTAGTTCACAGGATGGCATGGAAATGTTTTTTGATTTACATAAATACTCCGTGTTTCAGACTCATGTTGTTATGGTGTTAAGACTCCATAATGTTAATGAAAAATAGGCGCGAATCAATATGCAAAAGAAATGTTTGTGAAGACTATTTTAAAATCACACGCGTAAGGTAAAAACAGCTCCATACAGCCTAACACAAAATGCGGCGTTTCGCATAATTCCAGAAGAACTCCATTCGGTTGTCCCTTTAGATTGCAATCGACGTTATGTATTAGTAAATCGTAGGGTTGAAAGATATAATTGATGCAATCGAATTTGCACGGAAATTAAAAGCAAAAAATAATAGAAACAAAAAAATAAATCGGAATACACACCGTCCTCCCTCATGGCTTATTGTAAAGTAGAAATATATTTCAGGTTCATGTCCAACAAAACCTAATTCGCAGTCACCACAAACCATTTATTTCCCAAGTGTTGTATTTTCCCCCAGACCATTTCTTCAATGCCGCTGTATAGTGTTACTCGTTATGAACACTCTTGCAAAACAGATATTTTCTTCGATGCTGGGGACTTTTTTAAAAAACAAATTAGCATATTTCTTAAACCACAGCATTCTGAAGTAGTGCTAAAGCTGTGATTTTTTAAAAAAATAGTCGTCCCATGACATTTTATATACGTTGACTTAAAGTTTGCTGTTTTAATATCAAACTAAGAAGGGTCCCGACTCGAAAGGTCGCCTATTCTTTTTTCTCCAGAGATTCTGATTGATCCGCTGAGTTACTCCAGCACTTTGGGCCTATCTTTGGTATAAAGAAGCATTTATGTTCCTTTTTTCTACTACTGCTTAATTTTATCATTGTTTATATATTTTTAAATTTAATTGCAGGTACGAGTGTTAGTTTAGAAATTAGTTCGTTTTAAAAATAGTAAATGGATTAAATACCACCCCTCTCCTCAAATCCCCTTTCACTAAGGAAATATTGTCAATAATGTTAACTGTGCTCCGGCGAAAACATTTTGAGATATGGATTTATTTTCGAAGCAACCCCTGCATCTTTGTATTGTGCTGGAGTTATTAGCACACACTTGGAAATAGGAAAAACGTCAAAATGTTAGCCAAATTCGCGGATCAGTACCCTCTTATCTCTTTGGGCCTACATCGGTTTACTAACCATTTCCATGATGACCCAATGGAGATAAACCTCCAAGATGAATTTGCTGGATGCTAAAATAACTATGGTGCGTTTGGATGTTGGCGAAGTTCTAATGAGCATTTACTTAAATAACACAAAAGTGAGACGATTGCAGGACAAAGTAACCAAAGGGCATTGGATGTGTTGTGAGCAAGTTATTCTGATCAAATTCTGATCACAGAGCCCTCATTGAAATCGATGTTTAATATTTTTATTCTTCGCTTCCGACGGTGAATCCTTTGAAATTCTATTTTACATTTTAGCGAATTTTTCTTGCAGTAGTGCGTCATCTTTAAGTGGCACATTTTGGGGTTCTTTTATCGCTAGTTGCAAAAAGAACAAATTTGTTAATTGCAATATACTTTCTTTTAGCTCATAATCCAATAGTTTCCAGAAAAAAAGGTGTCCGGCAATAAACGAGCCGTCGTTTCAAAAATAGATATTCGAAACTGTAAATGAATAATCGTCGTGCTATAATCAATTTTCGTTTTTATTCGGGGGATCTGCATCAGCGGGGTTTTCTTTCAAAGCGTGGAGAATGAGACAAATGTCCAAATTAAGAAAATGACGAACTGCAAGTTTATCGTTTTTCCCCATAGCAGGATTAACTCTATATTTTAAAAATAACGAGCTTCTTGGCACATTCCGCACGCTTGATTAGCAGAACCGTGGCAATCTTACGGTGAAACTGGAGTTCCCTCACTAGAGCACAGTGCATTTATTTTTGGATCGGTTACAAAATCTCAATAAAATAGTAATTAAACTTATTGTAAAACAGTCAGACTGGTACAAACGAACTACTGTGCCTCTTAGAAGGACACATGCCACACTTCACCTTGATAGGACGTTTCAAATAAAATGTTGATTTCTATTTGCAAAATATTCGGTTGGGAAATACTTTCGTAAGATAAATAATAACGAAATATTTCGAAATCGAGAATTGGCAATGAGGCAAGAATTCGTCAATATTATCGTTATTCTAACACGAATGACCATCACACAAAAATATAACAACCTTTTTGCTGTTTAGTGTTAAAAAGGAGTGGTGATTCCCTATTGGTAATTTCACAAAAAATATTAATATGTCGTGCTGTTTACCTCAAATGAATATTTTACTTCAAAATTGCTTCAAAATATAGAAAAGACATTAAAGATAACGGAAGGATATATTTAAAAACCTTAAACCTATAAGCCATTCTGCCCGCCAAAAATAATTAGTACAAGTCCTAATCCGCCCAACGGTCCTTCTCTCCGCAGATGCTGCATGACCTTCGGAGCGTTTTAGGAACCATTTTGTTGGTGTTAGACGCAAAATGCTGGAGTAACTCAGCGGGACAGGCTGCATCTCTGGAGAGAAGGAATGGGTGACGTTTCGTGTAGATACCCTTCTTCAGAAACGTCGCCCATTCTTTCTCTCCAGAGATGCTGCCTGTCCCGCAGAGTTACTCCAGCATTTTGTGTCTTTCTTCGATTTAAACCAGCATCTGCAGTTCTTTCCTACACCTTTTGTTGTTGTTTTTGGCTCATATTTCTTGAATACTAAGGCTCCTGCCACGCTTTGTACCGACACCTCTTACTTTAAATTTACGCGTGCTTTTAGTCCGTGTGTGTTGGCGATGCAGCTTTCTCTGCGTTAGTGAAATGGCGCCTTGTTCTCAAATAAAGAAAGATTTCTGAAGTGACCTCCTTGGGCAAATCCGGGCCATAGAAATGATTTCTTACTCGAGTTTCCAGCACTTTAAACTTTCACAGGAATAAACATCCGTTCCAGAAGGTGCGACCGGTACGTTGCATGTGGGACTGCGTCCTGGGAATAAAGTTTAATTCTGGTCCCGTTTCAAGGTTAGAGACAGCAGGAGAGAAAACAAGTGGGCGACAAAAATAACAACAGAAGTTCAGTCATTTGAGGCCAGTCGTCGCGGTCATAAAGAGCTAAAGCGCCGGCGGAGGCAACCAAATTCCTACAAGGCATTTATTTTCAGTCAATCCAAACAGTTGAAACACTCGGATACTTGCGCAAGGAGACATTGTAGATATGTCATCGATTGCCAGTTTAAACTTTGAAAACTCCACGACAAACAACTATGATCAAGTACAATTGACAGGTTTGTTTTCACGGAGACAGTTTTGTTTGTTTTTTTGCATTCAAATCTAGCCTAGTAACGAAAGGGAACTGTCGGTGGAAAAAAATATGAGGTGATGTGGAGGCAGAGAGAGGGAGCGAGAGAGAGAGAGAACGTGGGTAGATTGTAAGTGAGGGTTCGTGCGGAAATACCAATCTTACGGTTGCGCTGATGCAGCTTTATAAAGCTTGCGATTTATCCCAAGGCGTTGTATAAAGAACTGCACTCAGCAGCCGGGAGCTTTATTGCCTGTCTGTGTGAACTTTATGTGCTGGCAGACAACTGGCAGCAGAGAAAAAAAAAGACAGAGACAGCGGTGCCTCTTATAATAACATCAAACTTGGCGGTCGAGAGAGAGAGGGAGAGAGAATGGGCCAGATAAAGAGACCTTTACATAAATAAAGGCCAAAAAAAGCTTTTAATTAGGGACCTGAGGTTTATTTGACACATTGAGTCGGATTTGTTATCAGTTTTGGGTGAAAGCAGTGGTAGGATTATATCTCGCTCTGAAACATGTTGTATTTTGATTAATATTTGATGAGGTAAAACTACGTTGGAGAACTAGACTTTGCTTGTTCCCTTAAAATATCCAGAACCCGTCGCCTCGGCATATTTTCAGTTGCAGCTACGCTGTTAAATTCCTCATACGCCTTTAAACTTTAAAACAAAACAAGACCGTCTCTTGGTAGGGACCAGAGCTTGAAGGGCTATTATATGTAAATATCTTAAAACGCCGAAGACGCGAACACGTCTGTAAAGACTCGAGTTTTTTAAATTCTTTAAACTGAGACCAACATTTATTCCACTGTCATTTAGATATCCCGATACATGTGTATAATGTTGGCATTCCTCGCCAGAATAATAACCCTGAACTATGAATACAGTGGCGGATTACAATTTAGAAATAGTTCCGAAGGCACTAAAGTTACAATGAAGGCCTCTTACAAGAAATGAGATCAAAGTGCATTATTTTCTCCTCAGTATTGAAAGTAAATTTCAAGCTTTAATTTTCAGTTCACAGCATTGAAAAGCCGATGGCGCGCATTAAATACCACTCCATCTATAAAATAAAGATCAACAGGAGAGCCAACAGTTACAATGGTTGCTGTACCTTAATGATAGAGAATATTCATAGCAGACGCTGTACATTACACAGGCTTGACTTATTTATCTGCCCAAAACCAGTCAATACCATACAATGAACCATGATTTCCCCCCATTAATTCCTGCACTCCAATGTTTAAATGTCAGAAAGTACAGAGCCGTCGAGAATTAAGTTATTCCAATTAATGTGATCCTCATTTCAATTTGAACACGGTTCTATTTCTGTCGGAGGATAACAAGAATATAAAATGTAAGGTAGAAAGTGGTTTGGTATGAAGCAGGGTGTAGAACTGAATATCCTATTTCTCAAACTATCGATGCAATGGAAAATGAATCAGGATTCATTTAATGGTATGTTTGTTGGATGGGATTCTGAGTGGAAAAAGCAAAAGAGGCATTGATGGTAAAAATATAATTGTTTTTAAGATTAAGTCATTTGCTTAAATTTGGGGACAGAATCCACACTGGAAATACTCACAGACTGGGGATTTTTCCCGTCCAACTTGTTTTAGCTGTGTATCTTGTAATTTCCTAGTCTCTGCCTTAAACTAAACAGTTTCCCGGCTAAACATTGAGCCAAGGGCAGAAATTATCTGACATTTTCCATTTGATAATAATAACAAATCTGAAGAAATTTCTCACTTTCCATCTTTAAAAGTTTTATATTTAAAGTCTCCAATTTTATTATTTTAACATTTATCAATTTCAACACCAGCGAAATTTTCACAACAAATGTTCTTACATTACATCTTCACCAGTACAGGAAACATAGAATAACCTCGGGCTCTCACCATTTCGTATTTTTTTCCGAATTTAAACTTGAAGGATGGGGGAAGTGCTTCCTTAACATCGGTAATTGATTATTTTCCATTGGCAATCGGTTTAGCGCTGATCTTTCTTTAGTTTAAGTTTCGTTTAGTGTTGTCACGTGTACCGAGGTACAGTGAAAAGATATTTTGTTGCGTGCTATCAATCCGCGAAAAGACTACACATGCTTTACAATTAAGCCGTCCACAGTGTACAGATACATGATAAAGGATACAGCGTTCAATGCAAATATAGGGTCTAGCGTTTAGTACAAAATAGCGTTCAGTGCAAATCAAAACAATGTTCGATCATTCCGAGCGCTAGTAACGCACGTAATGTAAAATTAAATGAAATTGCCCGGGAGTCGAGACAGGAAACCATCTTTCAGCACATTTATCTATTCTTTAATCCTAATTTAAAGTCAATGTTAATTCAGTAGTCGATTTAAAAAGAAAGGAAATACGACAGAGACGAAAAGAACGGAGAAGAAAATGGCCACGTATTTAAATGTTAATCAATGAGAAGAAGCAATTGGCAAATGTGGAATAGGCTCGGATAGCAGAACGGATTTAAGCTGCTGGAACAATTAGACTAGTGTTTAAAGGAGGTTTACGGACGAAGAAGTAGGAAGTGGTTCCCGAAGGAATCCATGATGGGACATCTGTTTTTCAACATGTAGATATACAATCAACGTTGACACGAGTTTGGAGAGGCAGTGTTGCCACTCTCAGATGACGTGGTACTCAGGATGATGGTTCTGAGGATGGGAGGAGTATGTTTTTGGAGGTGGAAGGGAATGGAAGTTGGTGGAATATGCAATAACCTACTAGTTTACACCGGAGTACCTGGCAAATATATCATACTCGTAGAGTATATAGATGAATAACTATTACAGTGGAGTAAAGCCGAGGCCATGCAGTCCATATTTGTAGGAAGGGTAGGCAGCCTGTTATTCCTTGGAGCGTGGCGGACTACACGCTGTGAAATGACTAAGATATTTGGAAATGTATACCGCCGTCGTTTAAAATAACGATACAAGCCGAGATGGTCGGAATGGTTGTAATTACATGCCCATATATGGCAAATAAACACTATATATATTAGTTGCTATAAATGAGGGGGAGTAGGCCGCACTGGCGTTCGAGTCTACTTAACCCTACAAGTCAAATTTGACAGTATGTTTGTTGCTTGCGGTTCTGAGAGAAAATGGCAAATTACGCATTAATGGTAAAAAAATAATTAAGAGATTGTGTCAAATGAACTTGACTGGCAATTGAGATAGAAACCCGAATTCCAGCGCTGATTCAAGAAAATGTAAGTGCTGGAAAACTTGAGCTCAAGTGCTGGAGGAACTCAGCGGGTCAGGCAAATCTTTGGAAGGAAATGGATAGTCAGACAATTTACCTCCACAGATGCCGCCTGACCCGCTGCGTTCTTCCAACACTTGGGGTTTAGCTCAAGATTCCAGCGCAAATGCCTCTCATGGAATGTTCAGTAAAAATGTTATTGCTCTAGTTAAGGTGAAAAATAACGTGATAAGATGTCGAGAGCAAAGAAGTCCATTCTGCCCACATGGTTTACTTCACGGCCACCCCAGTTGCAATCCATGTATCCTTTGATTGCCCTACCTACCAAAAATCTATTGGTCTCGCCAGAAAACGATGTCAACAACTGAACGACCGAAGTACCTGTTAGGTGGAGAAAGGAATTACAAGGATATCAACAGAAATTCAAATGTGGCATCAACAAGAAAAAATGACAGCGTTTGTTTCAATGTCAAACAGGGGAGCACATAGAAGACTCAAATGAGACTAAAGTGTTCATTGGGTTGGAGAAAACAGCGGGCCATGTGCGATTAATTAAAAGATGATCATGAACAAATCAAACAAAGAATGTAGGGGGAGGATGTGTCGGCGGTAGTGCTGAGAGCGGAGAAATCCGTGTTACATGAAATGTCCGAGAAGATAATATCCATGCACTTAAGGGAAGGTCCATACGTGAGACCAAAACCGATGGGTGGATGCTTATGCAGAGAATTGTATTCCTAATCAGGTTTCTGTCTTATGAGATGGGCAAAAATTGCTGGAGTCACGGGTCAAGCAGCATCTCTGGAGAAAAAATGATAGGTGACGTTTCGGGTCGAGACCCTTCATCAGACTATCTTATGAGCATGATTTCAATTTCATATATTGATTGTTCTGTTTGGATATGATTACTTTTTCCTTGATCTATTATTGGGAAACATATTCTGACTTCATGGCGATCACGGGCGGACATTTTTTCGTACTATATGTTATAAATGTGTAACAGCACAGTCTATTTTTAAAGTTCTTTTATATTCTTAGTGGATACATATTTAAAAAATCTTCCTGGGGATTGTTTGCTCTGGTCAGTTAACATTCAATCTTGTAACCATTTGGGTTAAAGGATGGACGCTCACAGCGGGCCAGAGAAGAATGCATATGGTTCCTTGTGTGGCTTTAAAGTTAAACATTCACTGAATTGCTGGCATTTTTGTCACATTTTTCACATTCACATCTTTATTATGCTTGATTTCAGTCATAAAAGCAATGTACACAAACAGATCATGAAGAGGAATGTGGTATCACGAGCCCCAACAACTCATTGGGAACCAAGGAGGTGAATTACTCGGGCTCACGGATCGTTTCAAATAAATACTTCAAACAAATGGAAGTTTAATTATTAATTTTAGCTTCAGAAATTTAGTTAGCAATATGAATTAACATTGTAATAAATTACTTGTGGATCCGTCGAGTTGGTGGATTCGACTTCCTTATTTCGAAACGCAAAATCTTATTAAAAACACAGGTAAAATAATCTTGGCAATTCAATAAATAATCTTTATTAGTTTGCCAGATTCTGCGAGGAACATATGATGCTTGCCAGTGGAACATTCTCAAGTAATTAAATCACACAAACCTCACCATTTTGGACGCTATACTTGCTAAATGCAGCATGCCAACGTGAATTATATTATATGTGGGAAGTAACTGCAGATGCTGGTTTAAACCGAAGACAGACACGAAAAGCTGGAGTAACTCAGCGGGTCAGACAGCAACGGTGGCGAAAAGGAATAGGTGACGTTTCGGGTTGAGACCATTCTGAGAGTCAGGGACAAAGGAACCGAGAGATTTAGACGGTGATGTAGAAATATATAAAACAAATGAATGAAATATAGGCAAAAAAGTAATGTTAATAAAGGAAGCAGGCCATTGTTAACTGTTGCCTGGATGAGAACGAGTACAGAACTTTATTATATTCGTTCCTGATATTTAAAAAATCTAGACTGTAATTTGCAATTACAGAAGGATTTTGGTTTACCGTCTCCCTACATTCAGATACCTTGGCATCAATTCACATAGTGAAGTTCAGGTTGAAAGCAATCAAATGCCCCATGACGAGAAATAACGCGAACCACAATGAAACACCTAGGGTTTGAGATCCCTACCATAGGCATGCAATGTGATTAACAAGTGCAATTTGATTCCCTTGAGCGGGAGACACTGGAGTAAATATTGTCCCGACCCATGAGTCTGGTACAAGTGAACAGGAGTTTGCGTGTTCCTGGGACCGCCACACTCAAAATGGAAATTCGAGCTGAATTTATCCTTGATTACCTCCGCTAGTTTAACATCTCAAATTCCAAATCCCATGGTAAACCCCTTCTGTTACGCTCCGAAATATACACTAATTGGGTTCAGGCATTCGTAGAACAAGCCGCAAGCTTGTGCCCAACCACAAATAAAGAAGAAATCATATTAAGTCTCCACACCCATTTGCCTCCATTATAATCCTCAGTTTACTGAGGACAGGAGCAGGAAATGTGCACTCGATCAAAGCAGTTTTCAAACTATTGACAGGCCAATATCATTTCTTAACTTAGTACGGTGCACTTAACTTAGTAACTGCACGGTGGCGCAGCTGTAGAGTTGCTGACTTACAGCGTCAGTGACCCGGGTTCTAACCTGACTACTGGCGCTGTCTGTACGGAGTTTGTACGTTCTCCCCATTACTGCGTGGATTTTCTCCGGGATCTCCGGTTTCCTCCAAGACTCCAAAGGCGTGCACGTTTGTAGGTTAATTGGCTTCGGTAAAATTGTAAATTGTCCCTAGTGTTAGTGAACAAGCGATCGGTGGTCGGCGCGGACTCCGTGGGCCAGAAAGACCTGTATCCACGCCGTCTCTCTAAAGTCTAACCTTCATCGCTCCTTTTCAGCACGCAGCAACAATTGATGAATAATTCAATTTAAGGTTAAATGCAGATGGATGCATTTTGGACTCGAATGATATTAACATCATGAAACGATGCTAAGTATTAGGAAATAAATTACTAACCGAGAGAGAAACAGGCCATACAACGTGCACGCCCCAAACAAGTATCGATTTATGTTTATTTACTAATCGTGAACCAGACCTGGACAATGTAAGTACGTGAAAGGTTGTTCCCAAAATAAATTTACGCGTGCACTTAATTTGTGCTAAGCCCGTTATTCACCATGTAGCCGGTGTAAACCCATTATATGATGGTTTGCATGATTTGGCATGTACTGAAGAGAAAGGGCAACACATGACCTTATGTGTACGAAACATGTTCATAATATCTAATCGTTGCCCATCGGTTATGAATGCAACGTATATCTGCCATAAGCACGCAGAGCCGTCTTCACCCCGAATCGACCGTTTGCTCTATTTTTGTATTTGGAATGAACAGCCGACGATTCGGGTCGAGACGAACCGATTTGTCGTCTGTCCATTCCTTCCACAGATGCTGCCTGGCGCGCCGAGTTCCTCCCGCATTTTGTGTTGAGATCACGATTCCGGTATCTGCAATTGCTTGTGTCGCCTTTGTTCCAAACCTCCTTGTTGTTTCCTCATTTGTACATCGTTTGTCATTAACACGCACTGGGCAATACCAAGCGTGTATTTATATCTTTAGTTTCCTGCACGAAGGTATTCGATGACACAATCACAATCTCTAACTCTGTGTCTCTGTCTCTCTTTGTCAATCGCCGCTCAACTCTCTCCCTCCGCGAGTGACACACGAACAATGCAGGAACAAAAGTTCGACGAAAAACTAAAGCACAGGTCAACTTGAAAGGACGATGAAACTGAGACATTAATTGTGCAGTGCAAACCTTCCTTGTGTCCCCTGATTAAACACGGAGAATCTTCTGATTTATTAGGATTGTTTTTAAGTAGAAGTCGCTGAAGGGCCAGGGCGAACTGAAAGTTTTTTTCGTCGGAACTTTGTGGCCCGGTCTTTATTTACTCCCAGAATGTAGGAGAGAGGCTGGGGGTGGAGGAGGGGGTTGGTGGTGGGGGGCGGGGTGGTGGTGGGGGTTGGGGGGGGGGGGGGGGGGCGGGGGGGGGGCGGGAAGTTTGTTGAGAAGTTTCGCTGACCGAGTGACATAATCGAGCCAAATGCCTTTGATTAAAAATGGCCCAATTTAATGCACGGGTCCAAATGTCCACCATAACAGAAATAAATGATTCGAAGTCTCACATAAAATATCTTTAAAACATCTATAACAGCGTTTGTCGAATCCTATCTTCCATTTCTTCACGAGGTCGAAGTTTCGACCGTCAGCGATGTGATCATCTTTTTTCTATGAACACATTGATAAACACATTTCTCGCCTGAGTTTCATCCGTGTTGGTGAGCCCGGGGTCGGCAAAATAAGTTTTACAAAAGGCGCCGTGGAACTGCTTTGATGTATCAACGTGTTTACCCGGAATCTAATAAACGTCATTAATTCCCCCATTTTTGTGTCTCCTTGCTTGGATATCTTTTCGTTTTTCTATGTTTATATTCCATCTCCAGTCTCTCTTCCTCGCCTGTTCCTGCTTTCCAACAATTTCCTGGCGTCTCCACGCCTTCATCTTCGCAGCTTCAATCTCCCCACTTCATCAGTTCTCTGCAATTTCTACCCTCGATGCCAGAGATTCTTTCAGTATGACATCCGGCAACGGTGGTCCATTGCCGGATGTCTGTTATAATGAAACAACCTTTTGAAAATTCTAATGCTCTCTAGTGAAAACAATAACATATATATCTCTCTCTCATAATTTTTGCTATCCATTTTCCTGACCTCTTTTAACGTCTTCGCTGCCCTGTCGTGCCTTCCACGGCCCCTTTGCCTCTGTATCTCCCTCATCCTCTTCTTAGCTATTGTCTTCCATCTGTCTCGCCTCTCTCTCTCTCTCTCTCTCTCTCTCTCTCTCTCTCTCTCTCTCTCTCTCTCTCTCTCTCTCTTCTCTCTCTCTCTCTCTCTCTCTCTCTCTCTCTCTCTCTCTCTCTCTCTCTCTCTCTCTCTCTCTCTCACCCGCCATCGTTTGCTCTGGTCTCCAATGAAGCCCGTGCCTTTGAACTTCCGCCAGGTCAAGGTCACCTTTGACCCCGGGGTCAAGCCAAACACATTCCACCAACAGCAGTAACGTTGAAGATTCGCTGAGCAAACGGATCAGTTTCACGGTCAATCCCCGGCCTCTTCAGCCTCGAAACTGGGAATCGCCAGAGTTCAAATTTGGCGCCGGTTATTTTGTTCCGTTTAGCGGAAGGTGGGCAATGAATCCATGAATAATAAATACCCGGCAACCTTTCCATCTGGCTGCAATAACGGCCAACCATCGTTGCCATGGCTACAACTCTATTAACTGAACTTTAATAACAAGTTAACCGCTCATTTTCAAATCAGCCTCCCGAGGCATCAATCCAGCCGAGTAAACGAGGCGGAAAGTACACTCCGCTCCCGGCCTCGCACAAACACAACAAAGCCTCACAAATAAAACCAAGGAATCTTTCCTCAAAGCTAAACAGTAACGGCGGCCAATCTGCATAATACGCAGGACGCCGCAATCAACGTAATAGCAATAATATTATGTAGAGAGTTATAAAATCTGCAGCGCGCATACCAAGAGGACGAAGGAGCGAGCGCAGAATCCGCAACCCTTCCGAGGCTGAGGGTCTGACCGGCTCCGGTGTTGGATACGTACCGGGAGAGGGGTTGCCCGCAATGGTCCGCGGCGGTCAGACAGGTGAGTGGCCACACCATTCTTGTGACCGGCCATTACTTCTGTCAGTGGCGGAATTGTTGAGAATCTATGGACATCATGGAACACTTTTGTTAAATGCACTCAACGTCAATGGAATTGGTGACCCGCCGATTCATCAGATACTCCAGGCGTTCCTCAGCCTGTGCTTACTTCATTAGAGTTTATTATTGTTATTACTGTTAATAATAATCAAAATGCAATTCTGCATTGCTGGAACGCATCCATCGGCACTGGTTTATGTCTCTGTAGTTTCTCCTGAGGTTAGTCACAGCACCGAATGTGGCAAATAACTCTTCCGATTCACTGAAGGGATAGATAGCACCTGAACAGAGTAGATCTGAAGAAGGATCTCGACCCGAAACGTCACCCATTCCTTCTCTCCAGAGACGCTTCTAGTCCCGCTGTTTGTGTCTATCTTCAAAGTAGATCTGTGTTCTCTATTTATTGTACGTTCCCGCTCTCAACTAGTGGAGGTCCGATACCTTGCGGGATGATCGGCCGATACTGTGCGGCCCGCTGCTGATGTCAGGTAATGCATTCATTCCATGTTACATCGGTGGCTCCACCACAATCGTTCTGTGCATTCACTCGCTTGTTCCTGATCCACCGGATGCTCCATTCTTCGAGCCTCGTTTTTTGCAACTTATACAATTCGTCGAATTTCCAATGTATTTGTTTTGATGGTTTGTGGTGGGGTTTCAACGTGGTGGTTGGAGGAGAGTGGCGGTGGTTTCGGGATGAGGCTGGTGGAGTTTGCAAATGGTCATCGTGCCGACGCACAAATTAATCACTCTGCAGGAAATGTCTCCCATTTCATTCATGATTTCTGGTATAGAATCTGGTTCCCATTCGAACGTGAGGGTTTCGTCCAGATCTCGACGTTAATACGACCCTTTAATATAACGAGTTATTTCACATCGAGTTAATAACTGCGTAACTACTAATTGTCGTGGAGTTTAATCTTTAAGACAATCTGTTACCTGTATTTTATAACAAAAAAACCCCACTTCGCAGGGTTAGGTAATAGAGTATTAGTTTTCAGTGAGGAATCTAACTGCGCGGCAGGTTAAGGCCCCAAAGCAATAGGAAGACTCGTCCATGAGCTGAAGAAGGCTAATTGGAAACACAGTAAACAAAAGTAGACCGCTTTAATGCACAAGTGTCTTTGAAATTAATGTGTATGAGGAACTGCAGATGCTGGTTTAAAAATTATTTGAAAGTAACATATTTTCCGACCTGGACCTTAAATGTATATAAATACCACCACCATTTTCTTCTCCGTAAAGACTTCCTGGCAACCGCCAAAAAGCCTACAGACAAGCAGATCTTTAAAACTAGAACATGTTTAATGTGATACAGATAGGAAAATAATAATCTCTCCAACGGAGCGACAGTTTCCTATCGTCCAGCGTGTTATTTTTTTAGCGAACACGACAAGACAATTGACAATTCAGGTGTTTTTGACTCAGTCAGGACACAAATTGGCGACTTTATTTGTGAAAACCAAGCTTCAAATATAGGAAGCAATGATGATTTGAACCGTTGTGTAACTTAAATATATATCACACCATGATATCAAAATGAAATTCGTAGCATTGTTGTACGGTTTAATTCTACAAAAACACAGCAACAGGAAGAAAAAGAAATTTGATCCTTTAGTTGAATTAGTTCAAGGCGATCACAGGTTTGAGTGCCAACCGGTCCATTTGTGGAGCAACACTGCCCTCAAGTGGTTAATCCAAGTATTGCGATAGTGATCTGTATTTTCCAGTTAGCCATCTCCTGCTGAGAAAATAGTTTCGAAAATGAGATTATTGGAGTCAAAGGCTCTTTTTTGTCTGAGCAAATGAATAGTAATCAATGTTTGACTCTGTAAATGAATAAATATTTCGCATGGTCAGGCTGAAATCGTGATATTATTCCACTTTTGCAAGACTACTTCAACACTGATTTAGGCATTAACAGTGATTAATGTTTTACAGATTGATAAATATTTTATTGTGAACAGTGAAGTAAAACAAGGATTGCATTTTGAAGCCAATGGAGACAATTGGTTTGGAGACATTCCCTTTTCGTATTCTTCCCAAGGCAAAATGGGAAGGGAAAATCATACAAAATCGCATTCGAAAGTATTTAGTAAACACACTTGCTGTATTTTTATGCAAAGCCATATGCAAAATATCAGTCCACGTTCAACTTCTTTTGGAGCAAACAGCATGTTCAAATGAACACTTTACGCAAACACGCAACTTTGTTTAATTGTCCTCATTTAGTTCTTTGATTAGTCAAATGCCGCTGATGGTGCTGTTTTTCTCCAGGGTGTATTCATTCGTACCAGAAGGATTCGTTGGAAATCTATTTGTGCCTTTTGACTGTTTGTAAATGTTCTCTGATCCCAACGTTGTGTACTTACTAGGCAGCAGCTGCATATTTCCAATGCAAGTTTGGGTTGCTGGCTAGCAGCTAGCATACGCGACTTTAGTGCGACATTCCAAAAGTGAATATATTTTTAATCGAAAAGGCATAACGTAAAATACAGGATTGTATCGGATGAGCGAAAGTAAAAAAATTATGGTGTTTATTTCATTTTGCGTGTAGCATCGCATTCATAAGTTTTATCAAGATGCAGCAGTCGCCAAGAATATTGCATTTTGTATCTAATTGTAGACGCATTGCGTTTAACTTATAATTTGACCTGGCGCCTGTTAACTCTGCCGATTAAATGTTAGCACGGCGTGTCAGAAAATTGGTATGCTTTACATATAATTATTCTAAATTTATTTCAATTCAAATTGAGTGCTAAATTCTAACCTTTATGCTCCAATAGCATCAATGGTAAAATGAATAAGATAATAATTTTTAAATGTTGGTCGTGTTGATTACATTATGATCTTACAATCGCTGATTTAGCTGGTGAACTCAGGCTGATAGCCGCCCAACAGTTAACATCCGGTGCATGGTTGTCCCGAACAGAAAGTTATATTTATCTACAGGCCACAGAGCTTTGTCACCTTGTAAAATGACTATGTTATTTATCCAAGAATTTCAATTCCAGGCTCCGGAAATTTAATAGAAAATTAGAAGGGAAGTGATTTTTATTTTTCCAAATAGAAAATAGGTTGAATTGGGATTTGGTGATGACGTGCGGTGCGTCAATGTCAAAGTCAGATAGAAAGAAATCCGGAAGGCAGACAAAGCCTTCAGAAATTCCCATTATGAGGGGAAGTGCTGGAGTAATTGAGCGGGACAATGTGGACAGATGTATCCACCTTCTCCAGAGATGCTGCCTGACCCCCTGAGTTGCTCCACCAATTTTTGCCTATTTAGATAAACTAGCATCTGCAATTCCTTCTCTCTCTCTCTCTCTCTCTCTCTCTCTCTCTCTCTCTCTCTCTCTCTCTCTCTCTCTCTCTCTCTCTCTCTCTCTCTCTCTCTCTCTCTCTCTCTCTCTCTCTCTCTCACACACACACACACACACATACATATATAGAATTACATGAGAGAGGTATATATAAATTAAAATGCGTTTTGTGATGTGGTGATCGCTACAATACTGCACTTGGATATCAGAAATGCATAAGTTCGTAGGAAAGGACAGTTAGATGTACAAATAGACAGACAGACAAACAGGCAGGCAGGCAGGCAGACAGATTAATGGATAGATAGAAAGCTAGATCGATAGAAATTAATGGACAAATCAACAAAGATATATAAGCAACAAGCCGAAAGGGCAAACAATTATGCAGGCTGAATAATTTCACTTCTCTGAAGTTGTAATATTCCTGAGATATCTCTGAAAAAATACATTTCCCCCATCTTCAGCAACAAGAGGGAATGAAATTATTGTCGGAAACCCCAGACCATAAAAGGCATAAATATAGAATAAACAAGGTGGACAATTATAATGGAACAAACAATAATGAAAAGTCCTTCCGGACTAAATACGTGGATGCTAAATCATAGCAGTATTACTTCCTGGAATACACTGGGGTCTCTTGTTAAACTTAAATTTTCGATCGCGCTTCTTGTTCTGAATTTTAAGTTTCAAAGAAATGAATGTAGAATGAGGTGTAACTGAGTTTTATTGAAAATCTGGAGGGGTTTCGAACAGACTTGGAGAGAAAATATGACCTCACCTTCACCTTGAAGGAATTAACATAAACACAGGTTGATTTGACATTTATTGATAATACGTTACTAATAAGTCAGAGGCTTGAAAAGATTTGGAAGAAAGGACCGATCAGGTAACGATGGCATGTTGATCTAAGCCTTGTACTTGATTAGTCTGTTGTTATTGAAAGAAGATAGAAGTCAGGAGAAAAATAAATATCTCGACAAGGAACCAGCGGCGGGGAGAGAAGACAAGATCACGCCATCTTGGCGAACTGAGGCGGATAGATAGATAGATAGATAGATAGATAGATAGATAGATAGATAGATAGATAGATAGATAGATAGATAGATAGATAGATAGATAGATAGATAGGTAGATAGATAGATAGATAGATAGATAGATAGATAGATAGATAGATAGATAGATAGATAGATAGATAGATAGATAGATAGATAGATAGATAGATAGATAGATAGATAGAATGGTGAATGGATGGATGGATCAAGAAGAGCTGCGTACACGTTGAATAACGTTTCTGATTTCTACCACTAGAATATGGATTGAATGGAGGTACTATCATTCTGTGTATTTTATTGGTTTCATCTCATAAGGTCATAAGGTCGTAAGTGATAGGAGCAGATTTAGGCCATTCGGCCCATCATGTCTACACCGCCATTCGATCATGGCTGATCTATCTCTCCTTCCTAACCCCATTCTCCTGCCTTCTTCCAATAACCCCTGACACCCGTAGAATTTCAACTACAGTGGAGAGTTACGCGATGTGATTTCTGTGGCTTATTCAATCCTGAAATGGACTGTCAGTGGATTGTGCGGACATTGGATCATGGTTTATTTGTTGGGATCGCGCTCTTCTTTCTCTCGGAGACTCTCAGTAAGATTCCGGAATTAAACGAGAAATTAAACAGGAACAGTCTGCGAGTCCTTTCGAGATTCTGAAACCAGTTTAATTCCTTTCTTTCTGAACTTAATTCGAACCTCATGCTAAATATTTGCTTATTTTTGATGGTTCCCATTTGGGTTTGAGTTGAAAAAGACCAACGGTCAATTTTCCGTGATGATCGGCCAGAAATATCGCGGGCAATTAACCGAAGGCCCTGGAATCAAATCCAACCTTTCCCCAGTTTGTTAGTTTATGTCGATCTAAAAACAGGTGTGCGTTGATCTTATAGCAGCCATTGATTCTAACGAGTAAATACATTCCAGTCGTTGCAAACCAATCCATCTAATGCTCGTTATGTTGAAATGTATGTTCACTTATATGTATATAAATAGACAGGTTCTGGCGATCTATTCGTATTTTCTTCTGTCGGCGTTCCAAAGCGTTGTTAGACTGCTGAGATTTTCTCTTACGACGGTCAGTTTCCTGACATAGGACAGACGAATTTCATTGTTGAACACCTGAAGGAAAATCCCAAAACGCTAGAAACGAAAAAGCCACGACATGTTGTCTAGCTTTGTGATTTATAAAATCACTATTGTTATTAACGGTGTTGAATAAATGTTACATTCTTTGCCGGGGCTGAAACTTTAAAAGCTCTATATGCCCTGTCGCCCATTTATATTCTACATCATCCAGTATATTTGTCAACCGTTTTTTTTTGTGGCCTGCGTCCGATTTTTGTTTTGAAGTTCTCTTTGGGGTGATTTTGAACGAAAGATCGGTGCGCTAGAGATACGGAAAAGTAAAAAGTGAAGAGTGAAGAGTTGTGGTGTTGGCCCGCCGTGGACGAGGAAAGCACGGCAGTGCAGTCTCGTGTCTCATGTGAATAGTTACATGTACCGAAAAAGAGACAATGCAATTCGCACTTGCTGCGTATCCGTAAACGTAATACAGGCAGATAATCTATAATAAACAAACAAAAAAAACAAAACAATAAGTTAATATCCACAACACTAGAGTAATAAACGAAGTCCTTCGTGTAACCAAAGACAGTCCGTAGAAGTTCATAGTTAAGGTTGGTCTTGTCCAATGTTCAAGGGCTTGATGGTTGTTGGGAAGAAGCTGTTCTTGAACCTGGTCGTCACGGTTTTCAAACTCTTGTTCCCTGTTCCTGACCGAAGGGGTGAAATGAGAGCGAGACCAGGTTGAGGCGAGTCTTTGAGCTAGTGAGCACAGACACAAAGCCACAGCAAGCAGCTTGGTCTGAATAGTGGATTCTGTAAATCTGTGTTCGATTACAGTTTCCTCGTAAATTTTATTAATTAGATTTTCTCCGGTGACTTATCGTTGACGCGATATGGATTGGAATTCGAAATTATTGCGCGTCCCTAAGAAAGTAATTCCTGCAAGAATTTCTCAAAGCTAGAAGGGACCTGGCGCCATTTTATGGTAGATATTCTGTACACAAAACGTTGCTCCCCCCTCATCTTCCTCACGGGTAATTCTGAACGAAACGTTATTAAACAGTGTTAACAACCGTGAAAATCTGGCCCTAACCAGGACGATTTCTTAGCTCAAATACGAGAGTATGATTGCGAATCTTTCATAAACAATGTTTAAGTCCGGTTCCTTTTACTCCTGCGGTCATCTCCACTGCACGCATCTAATTTAAATAATTTGAAATTATATATGGTTCGTTTTGTCACCATCTGGCCACCAGCACCGTAGACCAAACTGTGCGCATTACTGCCTCGTTTTTTGACCGGCCTGGTAATTGTAGTCGTAAATCCTGTGAATTCTGTACACTCCTTGAGGTGCATAGAAAGCCCGAGGTCGGTTTTGATCATTCCTACAGTTGGATTAAGATGAAGGAACAATACACGAAGCACAAATTTGTCCTAGAAGATGTAGCTTGTGTTTTATTTTATTTTGATAAGCTAAAATCTCAGACAGACATTTTGCCAAAAGTATACTTATTTTTAAAGGCGTCCTGCGTATTGCATTGCTCTGTAAATCCAAGTTTTCAGCAGGATATTCGTCTGACCGCTACACGGTTTGCCAAGGCCGAGTGCAGTGATCACCTTGAAGTTCGCGTCTAAACGTCTCTTTAAAATTACAGATGGCGAACAATTGTTCTGAATTTCGGCTTCCATTCGAAGCAATGTTCCATTCCCTATGCTTAATTCCATTCCTTATTAATTTAGTTAACCCTATTGGGCGGTGAGGCAGAACTTGAAGTATACTGCCTCAGTATAAATCTTCTTAAAATATTGATTACTTGATAGAATTTGCATGAAATATCCTAGGTTTTATTTGAGCGCCAGTATTCATTTCTGTTACCGTTCCTGAGAAGATCCACAGTTTTGCAGCGGTGTGTCCTTCGGATAAAGCCCATCTCCAGCAAACTCACTTATCATAAATAACCGCGTGTGTCACATGTTACAGTGCGTATTTATGCCCGATTATCAGACAATATGGATTAGGATAACCAAGCGCCATCGAAACAACTGGGCCGTCTTTGTTTCGTACCTGTATGGATAAATAACACAATGTAATTGTGTATCCGGCTCGCAGTTGTGTCTATTGCCCATTCCGACCTACTCCACAGTTCGTAGTCTTGTGTGTGCAGATAAACGCCTGTGTATGGGGGGGGGGGGGCGGACTGGGAGGGGGATTGGCGTGAGCGAGTGAATTTTTGTCTTCTGTACCGCACTCTATTCTACTGAGAGAGGAGATAATCTCAGTTATTAAGCTGCCTGGCTGAGAACTAGTCTCAAGGGTTTGGGATTGATGAAGTGAACTCAACCCTCTGCGAAATATCACTCCCTAACTTACCCTTAGTTTTACTTTAATTTATTGTCACGTGGAACGGGGTACCGTGAAAAGCTTTTGTTGCGTGCTAACCGGTCAGCGGAAAGACAATAAATAGAAACATAGAAAACTCGGCCCCTTCGAGCCAGCACCGCCATTCAACATGATCATGGCTGATCATCCGGAATCAGTACCCAGTTCCTGCTTTCTCCCCATATCCCTTGATGCCGTTAGCCCCAAGAGTTTTGTCCAGCTCTCTCTTGAATACATGATTACAATCGAGCCAGATACTTGGTACGCACAGGTATAGGTGATGTTCCCCAGCCCGACCCCTTAACTCACGCATCGTCCGCCCGCTCCATTGGGTTTTTACATTTGCCTAGACGGTGCCCAACTTACAATACTCCGGGCTCTCGGTCTAAGTAGGATACGGGATTATCCTTCACTGTATTCTCGTGGAATTGGTATCTCAGTCATTTTTTTGCAGAATTATTGCTGCCGTTTTGAGTGGAGGGAAATTGACCCCTGGCGTATTTGGTACACGTGGCAATAACACAGTGTAATCTGCTGTTGGGGGTTTGAAACATCACCCGGTTATGAATAGCAGGCGCCCTGATCTCCATTAAAAAAAATCATTTCAGGTGGGTGATATATTTGTCGGGTTGAGCAGATACTGCAAACTCCAGTCAGGGTCAATAACAGCAAAAAGCAGGAGATCGATCCCATTGCAAAATTACATTACATCTTGAGATTTTTAAAAAAAGGCGTGGAGTTTTAGTTTTAGTAACCAGAGCAGGTTTAATTGAGATTGAAAACGACAACTTCGCCAAATCTGCAGTTAGTCAGATGTCCATAAAATACTCCTCTCTGTCAACGTTGGGATTTAAACATTTGTGTTCAGAAATATGTGCAGTTGGATTCATGAGTCCGCGCAGGGGGAGGATTTACAAAACTGAAACTTTTTTTAAAATTATGTGAGATTTTCTGGTTCTGGAGTTGGCTTCTTTGCGCAGATTACACGGGTCTAAAATACTCACTGTCGGCTCATGCGCAACCTATATAGACTTTACTTGTTCTTTAAAAAAAAACCAAGATTGGCGTTAACTTTATGGTGAACCTTCTTCAGAAGAAGGGTCTCGACCCGAAACGTCACCCGTTCCTTCTCTCCAGAGATGCTGCCTGCCCCGCTGAGTTACTCCAGCTTTTTGTGTCTACCTTCGGTTTACACCAGCATCTGCAGTTCCTTCTTACACAAACTTTATTGTGAAGACGTGTTTGCTCTGGAAATTTGATGTTACATAAACACCTTAGGTGTGCATGAACTCAGGTTTAATAGTCATGCATAAACAGTTCAACAATTGATCCCTTAATGCGGATCTCTGCAAAATATACCGCTGGTCCGTGATTGTTTTGGTTCGGAAAGCACTACGTGAATGTGCTTTAAATATTTGCTACATCCGCAAGATTATCGTTAATTTATTTATTGTCATTTTGATTTATGCCGGTGGTCAGCTCCCGAACCAGCCGTGCTGCAATAAAGTATGAAATTAAATATAGCAGGTTCTAAGCAAGTGAACCGTCAATAAATTACTCGGTTTTATCGCTGAAACAGCAAATAAGGGGTCTGAAGGGTTCGATAATTTAAAAGGGCAAAGAGAAAGGAGTAGGACATAAAATGGAGCTGAAAAGTGAATCCTGTTTTTGTTACCATTGAAAAAATACAGAGTACGTGAGGCTCTCGGGGTACTATGGGTAAATAAGAAAAGACATACCGAAATATTCTTGGTTTCAGTGGCTGATTGTAAGGATTTGACCGCGTGAAGGGAAAATCTCGATAGATCGAATCGTGAACCCTATTCCAGTCCCATAATACAACGCCGGGCAGTGAATGACCCCAGCACAGAAATGTATTATCTGTTGTAAATCATTTACGGTGCATTGTTACATACAGTGTCTGTAGAAAGAGCATGGAACATTTATTAGATTTGCGAACCATTTTACCATTTATGCGTAATATGCCACTATTACCAAATACAACAAGTTTATACTTCGCTGTCAAGGCCACGCCTGTGCGAGAAAGTAAATTATACATCAAGCTTCAGTGCAATTACTGTAACTACAAATTTTATGCTCAATCGATGTAAGATTGTTAATGTAATTTAACTGCCTGGCTTTATTGAAACCATCCATTAACACTCAGACTTTCCAATAAATTACATATATATGCAGTGCAGAAAATAACTGCAGATGCTGGTACAAATCGAAGGTATTTATTTCACAAAACGCTGGAGTAACTCAGCAGGTCAGGCAGCATCTCAGGAGAGAAGGAATGGGTGACGTTACGGGTCGAGATCCTTCTTCAGACTGATATATATGTATGCGCATGTTGTGTATATTACAGTTTGATCATCACGCTTATTGTTGGAGGTGCCGATATTGTAATGTAAATGAAAGTATTTGTGTCCATGATTCTTTCAACATTCGCGTTATGTTCTCGTTTGTTGCTTTCTATCACGTTTTTACCAAGAGCGATTGGAAAATTGCAGAGCTCCTTCAGCGATGCTGTCGTCGCCATAATGTCTGAAAAGCTGACTGTGACTGTAAATTGTAAACTTCTTGTCCTTAACGTTGTCCCGAGAAGCGTTAATCACGTGAAGGGGTTTGGCAAAAGGGGCAGGATTACGCACTACCTTGGTTAGTAAAAGCTGAATTAACAAGCTTGTATTTGTCACGGTAACTAGGTGTTACTGAACGTCAGAAATGCATCAATTTTCCTCTCATTTCAAAACCCAGTCGGGTAGGAGGGGCCGGCGCTGCGTTCGTGGATTCCGATTGGCCGCTTGAAAGGAAGTTGTCCACAGGCGACGTCTGATGAGTCCAAGAGACATGTTAGTTTGATAAGGACCTTCTTTTCCAATGCCACCTCCCCCCCACACCACCACCTTCCCCCCACCCCACCCCCATCTGGCCCTGCTCAACAAATTAAGCTGCAGCTATGTCATGTTCGGAGAATTCTACACCAAGATCGTTTTCAGTGAGGGCTTTAATCAGCTCCAACCAGCCTGGACCTTACTATCCTGGGGGTTATTTGTCCTCTGGATCGGAGCAGGGCTACGGGGCACAGAGTTGTCATCGTAAACACGACGAGATGAACCATCAGCAAGGTCTAGGGTTGGTTCCACACCAGTACGTGTCAGGTATGGCAGGGTGGGCAACACCATCAGTACCCGGCCACGCCAGCCGTCTCCAGCAGATAAACGCTTACTCCTTCGCGTCCAGCGTGAAGGAAGAAGCCAACTATTGTTTACTGGACGGGGATAAACATGCGAAGGCGGCCCCGGAGGTGTCTGTGTACCCGAGGGTGATCTCTGAAATGTGCACCAGTGATAGTGGCAGAGTCCCAGTCCCCATCTATTTCCGTTCAGAACCGAGCTACACACCCAGCAAACCCGCGGATTACAACCAGCCGCCGTCAGCCGCGGCCCCATGCTCGATCACTTCCAGCCTTCCCTTCACCTCTTCCTTCGCCACGTCGCCTTCCTCCTCCAAACCAGGTGAAAAGGCCGTGAAAGTGATCGGCTCGAGCGACCCCGTCCGCAGGAACCCGGCAAAGCCCACAGAAGGGGGACAGAGTGACTTTGTACAAGATACACCCACTTTAGACTTCCCTGGCGGGGACCCGGCTCGTTCCGAGAGAGAAACAAAAGGTGAGTAAAAAAGCTTGAAAGAAACCCAGGCAAGCAATTACACGCATTTGGAGCAGGAACGCAGAACAGTTCTCTCATCTGCGCAAGGTGACTTTATTTAGGCTGTAAAGGACCCTTTTTGTCCACAACACAAAAGACCCACAGTCCAAATTAATACCTTGAGTAATTTATAGGACAGGCCCTTTGCGGCAGAGTAAATTGCAAACACGTTTAAGTGACCCTTTTAAAGATCAAAACAGCGAAAGATTTCTGTTCTGCAGGCAATTTCTCAATCGCATAAAAACTGCTGTAAATGTCCCCAATAAAAATAACCATCTAGGCAAAACAAATGCAATTGTGACTTTCAGGAATTATTTGAGAATGGATTGGAACAAAAATTCCAAAAGCTGATATTTCAAATGCAACATTAATATGAAATAGCGTTGGGTCACCAAAATACAGAGGATCGTGCCAACATATTAATGTAACCACAAACATTTAGGCACATTTTATGATCAGTAATGACTGATCATAGTTAAACGCTTACAAGACATATATCATTCCAAATATAAAGCAGATAAACGTGTGCCCATGTGTACATATAATGGAGTGAGAAACAAGGTGAAAAGTCGCACAAATTCGCAAGAATACTTATACGTACTTTGGTGTCAATATATTTATGTTTTTATAGGTGTGACAGAAAGAGCGAGTGGGAAAGCAAGAGCGTTGAGCTCGAATGACACTGTAAGGTTTTATAGACGTTCATGCATACAGGTTAATACACACGGATGGATATTGGCGTAAATAAAAAATACAGAGAGTGGTCGGGTTTTGGAACTGCTCTGTGAGCACCACATTGGTGACCACCAATATTTTGCATGACTTGTTGTGGGTTGCTGATGGATGGGACGTAAGCCTGGCATCACGAGAACAACAAGATGGGCAACTAGACAACGGCCTCTCAATGATAGCTCGTGTATCAAACCGTGCTAAGATGCAACCATAAATTCCAAATGATGAATATAAATAAAATGAGCTTGTTGGCAGTATCTGCTGTTTACTTAAGGTCGGCATGCTGCTATGGAGCTAAATTATGGCGCCAAATAATAATTGCACCACACAGCGCTGCAGTGATATTACTGCGTTGTTTCATGAAATCTTGCTGCTCCTTAAATTAGTAAGAAATGTGTGGCATCGACAAATATATTATTTTTCCAAGATATCTGAAACAGCGTTTTTTTCCCCCAATTGGTGCCAACAATTTCATTCGTGCCAATAAACTGGCTTTTTCGATTTTCTTGGCATTGCGTCGCACATTTGTTTGGGAATTTCCTTGTGTTTAATGGAAGGGCAAGGCAATAATATAAAATATAAAGCAGGCTAACGTTTACCACTTCTCAAGAGGAAAGGGTTAGTAAACACCAGGATGCAATAACTCAGAGGAAGTTGCAACTAATAGGGATCTACCAAAACGGATTTCCTCCATTACACTCACACACACCAAAGTAGTAAAAAAAACTCCAAAACAAAGCCATTTCAACACGACTCGGCAAATCCTTTGTAATAAATAAAAAGGTGATCTCTAACGGGTTGAATGGTTAGTTCCTTGTTTGTGTCTGGTCTTCCCTGTGTGATATTGAGACCTAAATATATGTCGAAGGGATAGGCTGCTCTTTCCTTCAGACACTGACTTTATTGAGTGTTTACCCATATAATCGGGTGTAACAAACCAAGAGACCAAACTAGACATCAAGTCACAATGGCGTATAGAAATGTTAGCATTGTTATGGAAATGTGAGACATGTTAGTTACACGTTACACTTAGAATCTGAGTCAAAGTATTGTACCTCGGCCTGATGTATCCCTTGTCAGACGAGATATACAAGAAATAAACCTTTCAGGTCAAATTAGCTGATAATTAGGAAGAGACATTGAACTTTTTCTAATTTCTAATTGATATTTTGAGCGTGAAAGTTATTGATAATATTTGGTGCAAGAACGTAAGTTAAATGAGGAGTCCAATCGAGCTACATGCTGGGAAGTTCCGACTTAAAGATCTTTGGTCGAACGACATATTGACCTGCCTGGGCATTGCTACCATTTACTAACAAGCATCTTCATTTGATACGACTCTTCTGTTTACTTTAGAACGAATGAATCGTTGGACTGTTCTCTGAGAGATCACTCATCGCTGGCTGAATATAATTCCGCAGAGAGCAATATCGTCCAGAAATGCTTTGTTTAAAAACATAAGCAAAACGTGTGCTGCATAGAACAGCTGGCATGCCACATTTCTGGAGATTATGTGACTTCCCGGTTTCTATTTTTTAATGGAAATACATAAAAAGAAAAACTAAACTTAATGACAAACTCGCGCCATCTTTACTGTTCTGAAGTAATATCAGTTTCACACAAAGAGTCTAATGATATTAGATAGCTGCTAATGAAGATCTACTTTTTAATTGAATTGGAATTCCACATATTTTGAAAGACACAATCCATGCTAATAACAACGGAAAGTGTAATGCGACGATATGATTCGATTTAAATGTATTCGTTGGTTCTTCGTTTGCAATACGTGTTGTTATTATTCATTTAGAATAGTTGACAAGACTTAAACTATGAATATAGTTCAAACATATAATCACTATCAATTGAGATTTCCCAGCATTTTGTTAGCAGACGTTATGCTGTAATTAATTAACAAACTACTCTGCAATCCATTTTAATTTTTAACTCTCGATTCTGCTTTGGCGTATTTCATCTCAAGTCCTTGGCACTCTGACCACTTAGTCAAATGAGTCTTTTTGTGATTTTAACTTAGGACCGGAGAGGCACCCACAGCATGTAATCCCCGCGTTGTTGGAAGCACCCTTAATTAATTAAGTTAGTTGAATAACTAAGCTCTTCTTCACGACATAAGTTACGTGAAATGAACAGCGCACTATCTGTAAGATAAAAGTATCGGAGAAGCCTAGAAGATGCCAGACCATCAATATCTGAGTTTTGTTTTTCTTTTGAAACTTTTATCTCATTTGGTAAACAGGTGAAGGAAATGTTAGAATTTTAAATATGTGCTTCTATGTATGAAATTAAAAAGAAAATATCACAAGTTGACATGTATTTCATATTATCTGTCGCCACAATATGCAGAAGGAACATTCGTAATGCGCTGCAGTTATTTCAATATCAGTCCACGCACACAGGCTTGTATTAAACGACGTTTTGTGTAACTTTATAAACATACTTGAGGAATGTAATATCCGGAATTATTGCGTTAAATATTGGGAATTGTAATATGAAACTTAGCGTGATGGATTTTTTTATAAGAGTTTTTGAATTCTCAGCAAGGTCACGGTCAACCATTAACCATTTGCGTTTAGGTTCAGCAGCGACATTCGGATTGTTCCGGATTGAAAGCTTTCGGGGAAAAGAAGAACCCTGTTGCTCATTCTGCGCCATTTCGTGATCTGTCGACGTTTTAAAAAATGGTATCAGTTTTTTTCTGGGACATTAACTCAGAGCAACTGTATATGCAAAAATGGCGTGTTTCCCACGTGGCATAATGTTTATTCCTGTGTTTCAAAATTAAGATTGTACTCTCTGTACGACTATAGTTAAGACCAATGAAATTACCATTGATGTTTCGTTGTCATCTAGGCCCTTTGTAATGTCCTCTCTTAGAACTATTTAAACGTATACAGTTGACAGGATTTCGTTATTACATTTAATATTTATCATGCATAACAAACTTTTACTACACAGATGGTGGAAAACATGGATAAGTCCTGTGTCTACAATTTGCCAATCGTCACAATAATGTATCGCATACCAATATAACGCCGCATCGGCAGATGCATTTAATAGTGCGAATTAGCTCAAGCAATACGATAGGCAGAGAAAATTCGCTGTTTTGAAATGCATGACTTTACGTTTCAGCATTGTGAGTTTCATCAACGTACTGTGAACAACTTAGCGAATGGCAAAATATTGCACCACCTTTTGGCATTATAACTAACAAAATAAATATGGAAGTTTTAACTAAAGAAAGAAAAATAAAATGTTTTCCAAGTAGCCTGATGCCTCGGTTGAAAAGAATGTGTGTCCATATTTTAATTTCTTTCTCGCTCGCTGCTAGGGAGTTACTTTCTCTCCCTTATATAAAACGTTAACGTGAAAATTTCATGCAAATACATTATGGGACTTAAAGATTATTTTGTAAGGTGAGAACTCACTTTTAAAAGAATCCAGCAGCATTGCATTTTGCAAGTTGGTAGGTGTTTAATAGATTTTAGCGAGATATCTGCAGGGTATAAACCTCTTGATCTTAAACTTGTAAACCAGGGTGTTTATGCCATTAATTAAATTTTATTTCCTGCTAATGCAAAATTCTATCCGTTGCGGGGTAAGCATAACGACGTTCACAGAGCAGCTATTAAGATTTCAAGTCTATTTGCAGTCGACGTGGAAGGTCCTGGCAATAGCAATAGGGCACAGTGCAGTGAGCATTGGTTTTGATATTTCCCTTTACAGTTCATTCACTCCCATTGATTCCCAGTCTTACCGGAAATCGCATGTTCGATGCAATATGCATTCAATATAACATTTCAATTTGAAGTTAGGTAGGCACTGGCTGTGCTTATTCGTCTATGAGCAATCTCCCCATTTAAGTAACGCTGGAATATATTTTGTTGATCGCAAAGTTGTACTCCAGCAATGCAGTATAATGGCCGCGAGGTTTCACAATCGTCTATAGCATTCAATGATGGGGATGAAGGAAAATATCAAGGGTTCATATCCCCCCAGTAAACAATGAGCTGAAATTCTGACTCACTCCCCGCTCCCTAGTCAGAAAGCTCTTTGAAGCTCCTGGGTATTACACTGTTGGCGGTAAAATAGGGAAAGCCGATAATTCATCAGGTCATTTGACAATTTGTTTTTCCCGATTGACAGAAAGCGCGAAGACCGAGAGTACGACAAACTGGATGACTGCGAAGGGAGGAAGAAAGAAACGTTGTCCGTACAGCAAGTACCAGACTCTGGAACTGGAAAAGGAGTTTCTCTTTAACATGTACTTGACTCGAGAGCGCCGCCTGGAGATCAGTCGAGGCGTGAATCTAACCGACAGGCAGGTCAAAATCTGGTTTCAAAACAGAAGAATGAAGCTGAAAAAGATGAGCCGAGAGCACAGGATTCGAGAAATATCAACTGCTTTCCCCATCTGAAAACGTCACGATGCTTTGATTTGATTAAAGAAGAGACGACGAACAATGTCGTGGAGGAATCCGAATACTACAACAGCATTGGAAGATGGGGAAGGGGAGGGGAGGGGGAAAGGTTGGAGGGGGGGATTTGCTAGACATTGGGACGAGTTACAAGTTCAGGTCTAGTCACCAGAACTACTTGGAGAAACTTCAGAGGAAGGCGAAATGGTGGCATTGCGAACTTGTAATTTCAACCCAATGGGCTTACCTTCTGCAAAACAAATTTAACAAACGCTGAAGACTCTGTTCCCGTTCAGGAGAACATTAATTGTCATGATTCATGTAGCATCATTTCTCATAGTCGTGCCGAATGAATCGTAAAGCAAAAACCCAAGAAGTCAATAACACATCGGGCTTTTTTTGTTCGTTTTCTTCTTTTAGGTGCTTATAAACTATTTTTTATTAATTCAGCATTTATGTATTATGCTTAGAAGACTTATTATTTTAAGGGAACTTCCATTTAGTGAAGGACATAGAGAATTGACAGTTGGACGAGAACACCATATAAGCTTCTGGCATATTTTGCCCGCAAAAGTATCTGAAGCGTTTATAAAGTATAAATCAACAGACCATCAAAGTACTGGGAGCCATGGACGCGTGGTTATTCAAAGGATGTGGCTCACCAAATTAAATTTGTGGTATTTATTTTACTTATCTTCGGTTTCATCTCGTTTTCTTTTATTGTAAGTTACACAGGAGGACAGAAAGGTAAATATAAATATATAATCCATGAGCGTGGAGCAGATGTGAGAGACGCTGGTCATTGTGTGGACATTAATTATAAATTATTTCAGTTATTCCCATATTCTTTCAGTAAACACCCCCCCCCCCCCCAACCAAGTCCCAAGTACGAACTTGTACATTAAAACATTTTTCCTGGAGGACTCCAGATATACCCAAACATATCCCATGAAGTTAAATAGAAGTGCATGGGACAACGAAACAACGAGGCATTCAGTGCATGCCGTTCTAAGTAAGATTATAACGCGCGTCTGTTCGGCGTTCAGGGCAAAAGAAATAAGAGTAGGCCTCTAGGCCCCTGGCGCTTGTTCCACCATTTAATGAAGTCATGGCTGATCTTTTATCCCAGCGCACTTTCCAGCACTAATCCCATATCCCTTGACTCCCTTAATATCTAAAGCTCAATTGACCCTTGACTAGAATATACCAAGTAACTCGTTCTCCGCCGCTCTCTTGGGCAGCGTATTCAAACGTCTCGAAGAACGAAACGACTTGAAGTTTTAAAACTAAAATCGCATTGGGATCATGCGGACTACCGTCGAGGTTAACACAACATTCCATAATTGACGCGGTTCAACGTCTGGAAATTTCTATTAACTTAGATTCTGCAACACGTTAATTTAAAACATATTAGTTAGTACAACGAAAGGAGCAAGTAACAAGATTGAACTCATGATTGATATATAAAAGAATATTTACCCTCTGGGTTTTTTTCTGGCAGTGTTACTTTGACTGACTTAAAGAGGCTAAAATCAGTCACGAATAAACATGCACACCTGGCACATATCTCCTAAAACCCAAAACAATTTGTAAAGACTCCCGGTAGCTATTAATTTCATTTTTATTGCAAACTGCTGGTGACCTACACTTTTCCCCCTTGCATCCTGGACCTCACGTTGGGGAACTAAATGTTTAACAAGTCTGAGCTTCAAGTTTAGCTTTCCTTTCTCACACTGCTCCACGCCGAGTGAAGAGCTCCGACCAAACGTAAAACAATTTGAGAAACCACTAACTTAAAGCGAAATTTTAATTCTATTTGCAGACTACTTACATCGGCAAATTAAAATATGTACACACAATGCTAATGAAAAGTAAAACCAATGAAGGACTCTATTAAAAAATCTGTAGCAGTGATCACGTGGCCATAGAGTAATTGAGGAGAACTCAGCATGTAATATACTATCGGTGCTGATTAGGCCTCTTACACCTTTAGTGGACATTCTACATAAACCGTGTTTTGTATTGATTAATACATTGTGTTTTATAAACATTCATCAAAATATCTGACATTTAACACGTGCAAAGAGCATGATCCTGTCGTCTCAATTCGTTTTTCAGGTGGTGGAGGTTTGTCAGATACGAACTGTGTAACGTTGGATTAAAATGTTATATTTATTTTAAAAATAGTGTAAAAAGAATTGTTATACCAAAGATTATTAACTTTGTGTCCATCGCATCTTGTTTATAATCAAGCACTCTGAACTCTGCACAACGTCCTTGCAAGAGACGGGGATAAAAAAAAGGGAGTGTTAGTACTTGATCAATATGAAAACCCACTCCTCGGTGTTTAGATGAAGTATTTTGTTTTCATGTTGGTCAACCAATGCAACGACTTTCTTCTGTAAAGCATATTCTGTATATATCACGGCTTGAAGTCGTTGCATCGTTTCCTAGGCATTGTTACAGGTCAATATTAAAACACAAATTTAAAAAAAACAGTGTTTGTCTGCATTTCTGTAGTTTCAAAAATTGTTTGTTATTTAATATTTTCAAATCTACTTAAATTTATTGGGGCTATTTAGTGGCTCTCCCTTGAAGCCTGACTCGTGTATATCATGCACCGTGGTTGGCTGATTGTGGACCCGTGAAATTGACCTGAAATGGACAACTTGGTAGTTGAGAGGGGAAAAAAAGACAGAGAATTGTGATTTTCCCAGCCCCAAAGCAATCCCTCGCAGTTTGAAATGTATTTGGTATCCGGTGTCGGCGATTTAAATACCATCGAGACGGTCGTAACCTGACTGTGGGCACCGACGATGCTCCATGGACAAACACGTCTACATTTGTAAGGTTTTATGGCAGCTAAATGTGTTTGGCAAGCTGCTGTCATGTAGGACTTGTTGGACTTGGGCAGTTTGGCTGTGAACGGCACGCCACAAGACATAGCTTTGAGATCAGGAAATGGTCATCCTTCTCTTTTCTTGACAACTGGATAACTTGGCTTTCAAGATTTTGGAAAACGTGAGGAAAATGGTAGGACATTGTTGTCACGTCAGATACATATATATATATATTCTGCAGCGACATTTTATAAGAATGGTTACTAAGACTTTGACTTTGTAGAAATTTGAACTTTAATATTTTCCAAATTAGTTGATGTCAACAGTTCGGTGATCAGCTTAAAAGGTGAAATGTTGACTCATCCCTGCGGTATTGAAGCAGATTAGTGAGGTTTGTGGCTACGCCGACCTATAGTGTCATGGCACAGACAAAGTAAGATTAACACGCTACGGTCTACACTGTTAGAACAATTCAAAATGGTTAGACAGGATTCCTGAGCAGGCATTGACTTTCATATTTAATCACCTATCTTCACATTTCTTATAATTATTTGCTTTTATTATTTGATGTTTTAATAACCGTATCCAGCTGAAGCATATTTTGCATAGTTGGTCTTTATTTTACTGTTCGGCCCGTTAGGACCAGGCACTGGCGCCAGCGAAATTGAACTGTTGAGTGACTTAGGTAGTTTCATGTTGTTGGGCTTCTGTTTGATCGCAGTGACAAGAAACTGCCTGAATTACCCCAGTTATTGACATCGCAAACTTTTGGATTTTAAATAAACAAAAGTGGAGTCGCTGGCATTTGCGACGAAGAAATAAAATTGTATATATGTATCAACGTGTTGCAGAAGGATGGTGGCTCAAACAAGGCCTGGTGAGCATTGTTTTTGAAGATGAACCGAGGAATCAAATTGTCTAATTATCTCCAATACGATACATGCATAGATGGTAACATAACGTCTGTGCAATCAAATAACATGGCATGTTAACTCGTTCAAATTCTGTATACTTTCCTCAATGCTAAATATATAGTTGTGGAATTGCGTTGTTGGGGCTAATTGTTGGATTAACTTGTCTACTTCTGAGAATCCAGCATCCTACGTGGGAAGAAAGGCGAATTAATAATGTACAGAAATTCGTGTATATATATATAAATATATAAATATGTGTATGTGTGTGTGTGTGTGTGTGTGTGTGTGTGTATGTGTGTGTGTACGCACGCGTGTGTATGTACTGTATGTATATATATACATACACACACACGAACACACACACACACACATATATATATATTAATGTATATATACATATTTATTTATATATGCGTGTGTATGTGTGCGCGCGCGCTTGTGTGTGTATATATATACACACACACAAGCGCGCGCGCACACATACACACGCATATATAAATAAATATGTATATATACATTAATATATATATATATGTGTGTGTGTGTGTGTTCGTGTGTGTGTATGTGTGTGTGTGTGTGTGTGTGTATATATATATGCGTGTGTGTGTATACTCTATTTACTCACGAACTTCAATCTTCATAATACTATGTATTATTTGGTATATATATGTATGTGGCTGTGTGTATGTCTGTCTGTGTATTTATACACACACACACACACACACACACACACACACACACACACACACACACACACACACACACACACACACACACACACACACACACACACACACACACACACACAGAAACGACACAGAAACGACCCACGAACTTAAGAAATTAAGCCATTCGCTCCTGGCTACTACCAAGCTGTGCAAGTCTACGAGTTTAAATGAAGTTTTAAACGCCCGGCATCTTTAACAATAACGAGTTTCTGCTGTCTCCCTCTGCTTGGTACATTTAATGGTGCGTTGAAAATATGCAGATGAGCAGGACCCACGCACTACATATATATATATAGACACCAAATAACTGTACATTGTATAATGAAGGTTGAAGTTCGTGGGTCGTTTCTGTGAAGTTATGGCTGATTGAAGAATTGATTCCGTATTGCTCAACTTATTTCTCTGTTTAGTGGCAGAAGAATATAAAGGCGCTGATAAACTGCATGGTCTACTTTATAGTATGTTTGCGTTGTTTCATCAGGTGGCTTGATCAGATGTAAATTATAATTTAAGAAAACATAATTTAACATATGAGATGGCGAATGTAAGCACGTTCCACACGGCCAATCATAAGGTGATATTTGTGGCCTTGCAAGTCTGATATTTTCGGTTCCAGGATGTAATTTATCCAAGCATGTATTAATATGTATATTAATCAATCAATCAATAATAATGATTGTGCAGAGCTTTATACTGAACAAATGCAGATGGATATTATTCTTGGTGGGGATATTCAAATGGTTCACAAGATAAGGAGACAAGACCGCCTCAGTTTGGACCATTTGGAGAGGGTTGGGTTTTCTCTCCTCACATTCCCGTTTCAGCGATATCTTTAAAAATTGGAAGTTTGGCTAGCAGTTCCACAATTCGTTGGTTTTAACTGTCAGTGGGCAATCTGGTCCGCCGGCAAAATTATTACCGGCTCCTGCGTAAAACACTCCAAACACGATACCTAGTCGCCCAGTGATTATGGAAGGGAATTAAAGTAAAGGATGTTAATATCATATGTGGTTTGGCCATGTTTTATAACTGTATAACTCTCTTTTCCTCATGTGTTGAATGCTATTTATTACAAACGAGCTTCGTTTGTTTTTCCTACTCATCTGCATATTTTCAATGCACCATTAAATGTACCAAGCAGAGGGAGACAGCAGGAACTCGTTATTGTTAAAGATGCCGGGCGTTTAAAACTTCATTTAAACTCATGGACTTGCACAGCTTGGTAGTAGCCAGGAGCGAATGGGTTCATTTCTTGTGCATTTAGGTTTGATATAAACCTCTTTCTTTAAATCTAAATGCGGCGATCCCACCCCAATGGTTCGCAGCGACCCCGAACGACAGGACGTTTCCTATTCATGATGCTGGCGCTGGAGACAAACGCCATTTTTTTGGTTGGCAGCGATCTGGATATGTGGTGTAAAAGACTTTAAAATATAACCGCATCAATGTGGAATGCACTGAAATTGTCCGTTGATCTGCACTGATTGAACATAGATTCGCATTAGGGCTCCGGTGCACAGAAATTTGTAGAGTAAATCTAGCCATAAATTTCTTTGTCCTTTTACAATCTTAATCGTTAAAATGCGGTTGTTACGCGTTATGCTTAAGTTACAATGTGCCTCCGTTCTCTTGTTTAGGAACTGTTACCGTCTCTATTTGAAACACATTTGACTGACTACATAAAATAGAAAAACAGGCTTTGTCGCTAGCTCTCTAATGGCCCAGAGTGTCATTATTCGTTTTACTTTGTTGACAGTGAAAGTCCAATCGCTATGAAGATCTGTGAAAACTAGGTTGTGTGTGTTTAAATATCTTATTTGCGAAAATAAGGCAATGCAATCTCTAAAGACACGTCAGGAAATTCATAGTTTGATTGCGCCAGTGTTGTTATCGCTTTAAGAGAGAGATAGTCGGAGTCCTTGAAGCTGCAGTTGAACATGTGCACACCAACAGCGTAGCCGATTTGTGGTTTTTCATTGTAAAATGGGTACCCACGAATAACAATCGTGAACCTTGTCGTGCTTCAAATGGCCAGAAAGAAGAATTTTAATTTCACAAATACAATAACTATATAGTCAATGGCCTCACAGTCCCAACACTTGATTGGCTTCAGGAAGTATCCTTATTTTATAAACCTATTTTGGGTGTCAATGGAAATAAATATCCATGAACTGAATCTCTTGAAAAGCATATTTACTAGTGACAATCAGATCTTTATTAATGAAGTTTACGCCATGAAAAGATTTAATTTCCCCCCTAGATTTGAACAAAGTTGTTGCAGACAAGATGTCCTCTTAATTCATAAGGATCATAACATTCATCAGAAAATGCAGATGTGATGTCTTTAGCCCTAATCCAAACGCAGTTTTTATGCCAAATTACAGGCCCGCTTAATTTAGTTGCAAAACCTGTATGTTGAAAGTTAAACTCATTAGTTCACTAGATAATATCCGTATCAAATTTAAACTGATGTGGTAGCACCTAAGACCGTTATTTTCAATAATAATTAAGATGGGCAGTGTTTTAAGAGGAAAATATTCTCAAAATGTATTCTTTGTTTATGACTGAACTTTTGAAAGTATAGTGGGAGCTAAGTAAACGTTTTTACGAAGGGAACAGAGAACAGAATAACAACATTATTTTTATTCACATACAAGACAAATGTATATATTTTGTATGTCCATAAAATGATGTACATTTGCAAATATATACCCAACGACAGTAAAAAGTATATAGATTCCGTTTTGTATTGATCTGATCAAATATTTAACTATTCTGTCTTCGATGTCCGTTATAACTTATCCGGGTCGTTCCTGTAGTTAATAATACGTTTTAAATGAAGTTAAGTATCTTTCCGCAGTAAGATTATCAGAGCGTAGTTAACATAGTTAACAAATACACAGATATTAGCTTTAATTTATAATCAGTTAAAAAAAAGTAGAGGTCGGTAGGCCAATGGAAGTCTGAAGCCCATTGAGGGTCATTAATACGGCTTTAAGTTTAAAGACTTAAATGTTAATAAGCTGGTACTTAGGTCCAAACGAATGAACTTCTCAGCATAAAATGAATTTTCGTGTCAGGACTGAGTAATCAAAGTTTGGCAAAAAAAAAAGATCTGTGGTGTATATAAACAGTTCGCAACACAGTCTTTTGCCTTCACCATTGTGTGCCCAGCGGTTTGACTTTGTATTAGCTAAATCTAACCGCGTCTAGTTTCTTTTGCTAGAAGCTTAACAAAGTTAAACATTTGTAGTTTTTGAGGATGAGTGAATTAAAAAAAAAGATGTATGATAAGTTCGATGGTTGAACGGTATTCCACCTGTAGTTCAGTATTCCTCCATTCTTCACGATGTTAAATGTCTTAATTTGAGTATTTCGCTGTGAACAATGTCAAAAGTGATTTCGAAATCTCCATTCTGAATTTCTTCTCAAGCTCCCGGATTCTAACAGCTTTCTTTTGTGGCATCCATTCTCACGGAAAGGACCATCTCCAAAAAAACAGATAGGAAAGATAGCAAGAGAGAACGTGGCTTTAAGTTAACCACTTTTACCAATTTATACATACATATTTAAATCACTTCACAATAATTCCCTGATTCGCCGTGGATCCTGCTGACCTCGGTCGAGACTTCCCATACTTGCAGAGTAGTCTTGAATAGAAACCCAAAACCCTGTGATCCAGATTATTATGAAGCAATGTAGTTAATATATGGGTCAGCTTCAAAATAAGTACAATCGGAACAAAATGAACTAATGAACAATAGGTTATCATTAAATTAATCGAGGCCATTGCTATCCCATTGCGAATTTTGTGTCCAAATTAAAATATGGTGGAGAACTATAAAGTCTTGACTTGTCAATGATTAGAAAGAACACTTTCACCACAATCTCTCCTGTGTAAAGCTTTAAACATATTGAACTCACGTGCATTTTGTTACCAGCACCGGTTTCTCATTCGTAAGTCAAAATTAGGGTTCCAACCCGCCAGAGTCGCTAGTTTCCTTTGCCCATCAAACACAAGAAAACATGCAAGAATTGTGTGGCAGAGTAATTGGGTTTAAAGCTATTTTATGTTATCGGTTTAAGATAATAACAGCAATAATAAGATTGTCGATTATGAGCCCTGGTGTGAGAATTTGTCACATGAGATAAGATTAATTAACAAGCAAAGTAGTCCCTCTGAAAACTGTTTTTAAAAATTTAATCTAACGCTGCATTGTTACCATTTTGTACTATATATGTTTGGACGCATTAGTGTTCCTTGCTTAAAACAAGATTTCACCTCTAAAAGTCTATAATGCGAGCGGCCGTGTTAATTGTTTAACCCCCATTGCGGATTGATTTACGTTTTATTGTCGCTTTGTCGGCCTCATGAAAACTTTAACCAATCATTTCGCAGATAGCCCACAACATATTAGCTAACTCTACTTTGTTAGTTGAGAAGTTGAGGGAACAATTTCTAGCCTAACATATAATTTCCCAATGAATCGCCGTGTATGATGTTTAACAATGTCGATGTCCGGTGCTATTAGTAACTATTTTGTCGATTCCCTTATAAGTCATGATAGCGAAGGAACAACTGCAACAAAGTTAACTTCGGGGCAATGTATAGTCTCCAGACAGCCTGGTCTTAGCGAACATTCCGACTTCCCCGCTTGCAATTTTCAGACGAAATCTTCGGTGTTCGGCACCTCTTGGACACCGGTGTACCCTCAGCCTCCCGCCAATGTGTCCACGTTATACCATCCATATATCCAACCTCATCCCATCCCGTCCGAAAGCAGGTATATGCGATCCTGGCTGGACCCAACCCCCAGAGCTGTGGCCGTAGCCGGGATACCTACCAGCGGTCACGATTCATTGAAAACAGAGCCCCTCGCGGGTCACGGCGTCCAAACCTTACCAGCGGCGCTCCAAAAGTTACATGGGCAATCCTTGGAGAGCGAAATCATGAGTTCCGGAAAAGCGCCATGCTATGAAGACAGCTTTTATGAAGAGAAAGGAGACAAAGAGGCATCAGAACAAAGTAAGTTGGGCATATGATGCACTTGATTAATCCCAGAAAGAAAATAGTTTTCGAAATTAATGCCACTGGAGGAAGATTCTAATTAAAGTCAGTTTGCCTCCGGTATAGTCACACGTATTTAACTGATTTTATAATCCTGGTTACTTTATGCTCCTCTCTGCTTTTTAATGGGTTCCTCAGTAACCACCTGCAAACCTTTAACGACGGCTCATACCAGTGCTTCCTATAGCAGGCAATAAAGACATAAATGACTGACTATACGTTTTCCTCTTGTTATTTTCTCCCCTTTTTGTGTAACTCTTCTGAAGCAGGGTGAGCAAATATGTGTGGCGAACCATTGTGTGAAACCGTTGAGAGACAGAGAGAGAGAGAGAGAGAGAGAGAGAGAGAGAGAGAGAGAGAGAGAGAGAGAGAGAGAGAGAGAGAGAGAGAGAGAGAGAGAGAGAGAGAGAGAGATAGAGAGACAAAGAGAGAGACAGAGAGAGAGACAGAGAGAGACACAGAGAGAGGCAGAGAGAGAGAGAGAGAGAAAGAGAGGAGTTTATGCGTTTTTACCGCAGTTTAGTTTTACACCCCAATTTCCAAACGTGGTCATAAACAGTAAAACAAATATAAATCTAAGTCTTTTGTTGACGCCCAGTGACTTACAGTTTAGCATTACAATTTACTTGAAGGACACACGCTTAGAAAGATATCGCAAAACACTCTCGCGCTATTAGAGTTCTTGGGTCCATGAAACTTTTGGAATCATTGGCATCAACATGCTTGTTTTGGTCTGACTGCCTTTTCCTCTTTTCTACTGCTCTCCAGGCAACCCTTCGGCAAACTGGTTGCATGCTCGCTCGACAAGGAAGAAACGGTGTCCATACAGCAAGTATCAGACCCTGGAGTTGGAGAAAGAATTTCTGTTCAACATGTACCTCACTCGAGAACGGAGGCACGAAGTGGCGCGTCTTCTGAACCTGACAGAAAGACAAGTCAAAATCTGGTTTCAAAACAGAAGGATGAAGATGAAAAGACTCAATAAGGAGCATGCAAAGGGCTTCAAGTGACGAGTTATTCTTTTGGAACTTCAGCGCGTCGCCGGTTACTGGTTCCACTGCAACTTATCCGTAAACCACAGTAATTCAGAGAAAAATCACCATGCTTACACAGCAAAGAATAGCCTGAATGTAAGGTATTAACACCCAGCTATTCGGCTATTTATTTCGAACATTTTAGAGCATTCATTCAGGGAATAGAGTCACGTGTAAAGAATTTTATGACAGGATATTATGAGATACAACTTCCTTTCATTCACAGCCCCTCTATTAGCCAGAGAGAGAGAGCAGCGAGCTTTTATTCCTACTCAGTCCTCTTGGCGGTTTAAAAATAAATTTCAGGTTATTTATAAATTATTACAATTTCTGTGAATCTTTTGGTGGTGGTCTTTGTGGTGGATCTCGTTGCAGATCCAAATTTTAGAGAAAATTATTTTTAACCTACGATTATATATATTGTAATCTTTTCCATTCGAACTGATTTAACACGATTTACTATCAATTGTTTACAGGCAAAGGTGAATGTTTAATAACACGTTGTTAAACGCGTCACATTACGATTGTTTAACTAGTGACCCCATCGTCATTTTGATTTTGGGGTATGCTTTCTTACACAGAATTGTGGTTACTATTTAAACCGAATGATGGTGTACTTTATGATGTCTATTTCTGTAGACTTTAGTTTGTGTTTTGGGGTGAGTTTGGGGCCTGTCTTCTTTTTGGGTTTAAAATGCATAACCGCGCACCCAAAGTTGAAACGAGCAGTTGTCACGTTTCGTTGACGGTAATCTTTGTTGAGTGTTTATATATCTCTGGGCAACTCTTACCACGTGGCTTTTAAGATAAGGGCTTAATACTTAGGAAACAGGACAAGTAGGGTCGATACGCACATTTAACAATGCACACCAGAGGATTTCATAACATTTTGAAAACACACAACATAGGAATAATCTGACAAAATTACCCGGATTACGATTACCCACCACGATGCAAGAAAGGAAATCAACATATAGACCATTTTAAAGAGATACACTTCAGTTAAAACACACATTCCTGATGGGAATTTGTAAATATTTCTGCGTATTTTTATGTCTCTGTCCGGTTGGAGCTGGTGTTTGTACTCTGACTTTTATAGGTTTCTGCAGATTTTACATTGAAAATAATCCAATCACTGTATGGCATAAACACACCAAATCTGGGTGGCTTCTACTTTTAGTTTTGTTTTCTACCGGAACAGCAGCAGCGCGCGGTTGCACTATTTAACGTGATTTTATATTATTAATCTTAGAAATAATAAGAATTGAAATCGACTGAATGATGTAAAAAAACAATTGAAGTCGCCGTTCTCGGTGCACCTAACACCACAATCAATAGATGGAAATATGTAAATGTTTGACAAACATACTGCAAAATAAATGCTGCTGATAAATGAAAAATGCATGTTTCTTCGTGACCTTGCGTTGCTTCTCTAGGCCTTGCCTAGTTGTTGGTTGTAAACACGATTAGTTCCCTGGGCCTAGTGCAGACCCACTAAAAATAGCCAACGTGTTTATATTTATTCAATGCGTTTGGAAAATAAATGAAAATCGGAAATGGAAGGCTGCATTTGAACGAAGAAACTGAACCCAATTTCTCAAAATCTCAGCAGGACTATATATTGATCCACTGAACCATGCGAAAATAGTTGCAGACAACGTCAGCGTTCGCTGCCGCAGTCTCGGACACAGAGTCTTTCAGTAATTTTATGATGCGATTCCTGGGCTTTTCCAATAAATTCTCCATCACAGCGGACACAATGGCGAAGCGTCAGTTCAATAGCACAGGGCAGAGAATGTATGCGGCTACCGGGAAGAAGCGAAATAAAAACAAGGCGAAGTGTTTCTTTAAACAATGCTACCTCAACATGCTCCAGCTGCACGAAGGAACGTTACCCTGAGTCGATGCCAAAAGAGGTCGAAAGCTCAGTGCAAAATTAAAATGCAGGGACTTTGGGTTACTTTCCACGTTATTTTATTGATAGAGGATCTGAAGAATACACTACTTTGTAGTGTTTTGACCGATTAATTAATTAAAGTACAGACAACAATCTTAACCGCAATTATATGTTGCTTACTTTATGCGCTTTATTGTCTAATTGATACCATAAACTATGAAACTTCATTACTTATCACATGCTGAATGTTAAGCATCGTGGTTATTGGAATAAAATTAAACGGCTGACGGATTCAAATGTAAAATAACACATATTTATATGTAAGGTGTTCTCGGAGAATTTACATAACTATTAGGATGAAAATATCATTATCTGAGCCTTGCAGATTTACTTGTAAGGTTCACAGAGATGGTAAGCCTGCTAAGTAATGTCTTATCAACCGACCTATACAATTTAAATGTCGGAATTAAAGGGGCGCCATTTCAATACTATTTACTCTCTATCAAGAATTTTGGACAGCTTTTTAATATATTTACCAGGTTCAAGTAAATTATATGAAAAACCTTTTTGTTCAGTTCATGCATATTCCATCAACATGACTGGCTGGCTGTACGTTCCGGCATGCACACATACACACATTGAAAATTAATGTATACACTCTGGTATAGATATAAAATATGTTTTATTGTATAAACGGCGAGGTTGGTATGGTGAACTACATAAACTGCTTCGAGAAATTGACAAGCTCTGCGCTATCTTTCACATCTATATATTTATTAACGATTAGCAAAATATAATCACTGACGAAAATATTTTAGAATTGTTGCTAAATTACTCTTTCATATTCGCCATGTATGTCTGCACCTAAGCATCCAATGGGGGTATTCTACTGATATACATTGAACACTGAAAATTGTGCACACTACTCAAAGTACTTTTACACAGTCACATGTTTAAAAAAATCTGATCATACGACATTCAATGATCAATTCCATCGTATGATCAGGCTGGATGACATTTCTGGTTGATAATACTTGCAAAACCTTATTGTTGATAACGAAACCATTTATGATTAAATGGGATGGAAGAGGGCTCGCCACCCTTAAAAACTTCAGGATATTTCATTGGAAAGGCTATGCATGTGTCAGGGGGGATATTAAAAATTAAATCTACGATTCGATATTTTATAATACCTCCGTATTAGGGAAAGTGGTTGTGCGAGCGCTGGAAGCAGCTTCTACTAAGACTAGATGAAAATAATTACAGGACTAGCATGTCGTATATTACGACTAATATATCAGTTGTTTCTATTTCAATATTTTTTTCTCTAACGCAGGAAACACAAGCACATTAAAAAAGACCAGAAATTAGTCTTGCACGGTGGTATTGGTGGAGGAGGGGTTAGGAAGTTGTCTGTCATTATAGGAAATTCAGTGTGTGTGTTGCAATAAAATAATATGACCGCTGTAAAAGTTTATAGGGTATAAATTTCTGAAGGTTAAGAATTGAACGTCTGTAAAACAAACACAACAAAGGGGAAACTTTCAGAACCCATTAAACTAAATTCACAATTGGAGGTGGCAAGTAATAAAATGAGATTTTATTTCTGTGGGCAAATATCTAAGAATTTTATTTCAAGGATGAATCCGGCTGAATATTGTAGCGAAGGCAACATACTTTTTAGACCCTAAAGCAAGCGACGCCCTCTTTTGTTCGACTTCCTAACCATTCCAAGCTGCCAGAAATGACTGCAATAAAAAACCTTTACAGATTCTGGCGAGACGTCTGGCGCACAATCTCTGGATGTGTTTACAGCCCGCGCCCAAGCCTGGCAGAGTATTTTCAAGTAAAATCTCCAATTGTTTACTCTTGGAGGTGGAGACAAATCAGACCTCAAAGCGCTCTTTAGCTCCTTTAACCGCTTGTTCCTCCCGTTTACTGCTTTTTAGGAATGTACGCTGGAAGCAATCCTTCCCAATACTTTACGAGGATATGGTTTATTGGCATTGTCCACCTCTCCTCTGCATAAGACGATGGAACTGAAGACTTGAAACACTTTTCGTTCGCCGCGGCCCGAGGCGAATGAATTCTTTGCCGTGAGATTTTATCACTCGATTGCGCATATTTTGCTGGTGCTATTTCACCCTGGACTGTTTTTTCAAGTCTACAATAACTCCCATCATTTCCAGTAGGTGGCAGCAGTGTTCTACCGAACTCAACCATGCCCCATTCACCTTCCAGTAATCCAGGATTCGGAAGCCTTTATGTCCTTAACACGCATAGTTCTAAGACGCCACCTTTATTCTTGCTCGATCCCGTTGCACAAAAAAAAGCATAACGTGTTCGAAAATGTTGGCGAGAGCTTTGCTCTAATCAGATATTTTGCCCCAATCGCCTTCGAAACATCACAAAATCTTGTTTTAGAATAGTAAAGTAGGTTTCATGGCTCATGCCTTTATTATTTTTTGAAATGCTTTAGTAAGTCTCAAGAACTTACAGAGAAATAAATTCGGCCATTTTTGAGAAGATACCCCACACCATTAGACAATAAAATGAAGGAGACTGCTCTATTGCAGAGATTTTCGTGAGGCTTGAATCATCTGGGAAATGCAAAATGAATAAAATTAGCTCTTCAAATTATTGCACAGCTAGATAGCGAGCAAACAGTGAGCTTTGCGACTGCCTAATACAAAACGATAGGAAAGTAACTCGTTGTTTTCTTTGCTCAAAGGCCGTGCTTTTCATAGATATTATCATATCTGGGTGCATAGCTTCCAAATGAACTTTCAGCCCCGTTAGATCCTCACATCTCAATGTATCTTAGACTGCTTCACGCGTATTGATTATTATTTGTGTGACGGTCTTCCATTCAACAAACCAAACCCCACACATGCATGGGCATTTCTTCCAGGCATTTTCAGACCTTCGTGTTTCATTCATCTCAGACCTTATTGATTTCGTTTTCATCCTTGACACCATTTTGAAAAGTTTTGCGGTTCTGCTTTAGATTGATCTGCCGCGTTCAGGTTGAAAGCGAAATGCAGTCTTGGTTTGTTTATAACAAAAAGGCTGAGGAACAGCAATCATTTGAAATAGGTTTCTGACAAAATAGGACTGACTTCAACCTCGGGAAAAGACATGCCTCAAAAATGAAGGGACCGCTTTCGCACGTTTTTAAAACCTGTTTCTGCCCCTGTTTATTTTATTCTCCAGTGTTTACCATTCATTCTGTCTCATTTTCCTGGACTGCGTATATACATATTCTTCATGATCAATCCGTGGCCCATACTTTCAGGGGGGAGGGCGGGCGAGGGGGGGTGGGGTGGGGTGGGGTGGGGGGAGAGAGAGCAGAAATGTAAGACAAAAGCTCCGAGTAGAATCACTATTGAGGGCAATTTTACATTTTAACTCTTGGAAATCTCCACCGAAAACGGCGGATATATGTAATTAATAATTTGCAATTACGACCGTGTACAATTCCTATCTGAAGGTGTTGTGTGCAGGATGAGAGGCTATGGGTTCACGACTGACAATGCGCACCAAGCTGGCGAGTTTGAAATTCAAACAAGACAATTTTGAGGATGCTTTCTCTTTCGTATATAATGCTCGCATTCTATTAATTTCAGATTAAACTCCAGTGAGATGCTATTCATCCGCTAAATTATCAACATTTATCCCATTAAGGCGGCACAAGCGCACAGATACACAATTAACTGCGTTTTATTTGTGTTATTCCATTTAGCAATTGAACTGGTCGTCAGTGGGAAATGAAACGTGTCTCGGCATAAGCCTATACTACTACCACTTCGCTGTAATATGTTTTATTTTATAATGTGAGCGTGTGTGTGTGTGTGTGTGTATACGTTTGTTCATGAGTGTTGTGAAATACTCCCAAGAACACTGGCTTCAGGAATAAATATAAACATATCGGGAAACTATTTAAGTAGAAATTGATTTGTTTCCCGAATAGATTTGAAAATTATAGTCATCGTTGTGTGTGACAACTTCGTGTACATGTATGTTTGTGTGAATGTGTGTGTTGCTGTGTGTGTGTGTGTGTGTGTGTGTGTGTGTGTGTGTGTGTGTTGCTGTGTGTGTGTGTGTGTGTGTGTGTGTGTGTGCAGGCGTCCCAGTGTGTGTGTGTGTGTGTGTGTGTGTGTGTGTGTGTGTTCATGTCTATAGAGCCAAATTGTTTACAAAATGCCGCTTTGGAAATGCACAATCTTTGAATGTTTAAATCCAAACTGAAGATGTGCAATTGTGACAACTTTCCGATAAAATTGAACTCAAGTCATAAAATGATGCACATTGCTGGTAGTGTGATTAAATTGTTAAAAGCACAAGATGCTGAGAAGTCCGCAATATTAACTAAACATCCCAGAACCATCCAAATACGTCACGGCCGCAATAACCTCATCATAGAACAACAGTCACGTGAGTCTTCGCGGGATGGACATTCGCATGTTGTGGACTTTTTTTTGCCGTCTGATATCAGTTTCGCGAAAAAGCTCTAAAAATTCTTCAGCTAATTAACCGAGTGTAGTTACACGAGGACCGCGTTCAAAGCAGGTATCTCCGTGCGATTTTCGCGGCATTGGTAATAATTTGTTAGTCTATGTTGCAGCAAAATTGCATTAAAAAAAACTTTTATCGGCTTAAAACGAAAAAAAATCCGTTCTATTTAACATTATTGCACGTAAACTGTGGGGATAATAAGCTACATGTAATAGACCAATAAGAGTAGTAAGAGGCATTGCTTAAAATGAATGTAACAAGAGATAACAATCAGAAAGTTTTCCTGTAATCTTGTGGAAAAGTGGGGCAGTGTTAATTTATTTTAATTTTAGTCAGAGAAGGGCAGGTACAGGTAAATGTAAAGGGCAAACTTTCGAAGGGAGGCCTTTTAGTGAACGATTGCAGAACAGAATTTATCTATTCTCACCCCGTTAAAAAATCTCTGAAGTTTAACGCAACTGCTTTTTCAAGCAAATCGTTTAAAAACGTGAGAATGTCCAGAATCGAATCTTGTTTGAAAGTTTTAAAGTATTTCACATAACTACTTTCCGTGAATATATTTGAATAACTTTTCTTCTTCGACCAGTTGACCATATTTCAATAACCCCATATGTTAATAACCTGGTATCTCAAATAACCCCAACCACTTCTACACCATAAGTTTGGACGTGTTACTTTTCCGGCACCAGTTCGTTCAGATGCTCGTCATTCCCAGCGTCTCTCTTGCAAAATAGAACCGAAATAGACAGCTCAGAAATCATCAGAGTTTTCATCTTTAATGCAGCCATACTGGCAGATAGTTAGAACAAATCGTTCTATCTAAATATCACAAAATAAGTAAAAAATAGTGCACGGGTAGACAGATCGGTAGAAATGAATGAATAACTAACGAAGCAATAACTGTGGTTATATTGGATAGATGCAGTGGGATTGATACCCGGAAGTTTGATTTTTTCACTTGGCGTTCAAATAAGTTACATTTTAAAGTAACTTTTAAACTATGGCGAGAGGGGAGAAGGCTGTTGATTTGGGCCAGATTTAAGTTTGGACGTGGATATTCTGAATGCCTATTCAAAGTAGGGGGTTTATTCTGATTAAAATGTATGATTGCATTTGACATGCCTTGCAAGACCCGTTAAAGCGATCTTAGCTTCTTGTTAACTTGTCCTCAAAACCAAAGTATTGGGTCTATTTGCCGGCAAAGGTTTCGGTGTTGTTCTCCTCCTGGCTTCCATATTAGTTGGGTGTGGAAATAGTTCATAGTCAATCGTCACAAATAAATGATAACACTTAAAAATTAACACTGGGTTCACTATATTTCATTATTAATTGTTTTCTTCAAGGGTTTAATAGCAAACGACGGTTGAAAAATAAATGGCCAAGGATTGCCAGAGTTTACCCTCAAGTTAACATTGGAGACTGTCATCTCGTTGCAAATTTCAATTGTATCCACAAACGCACTCACAGATACATAGACACACACACACACACACACACACACACACACACACACACACACACACACACACACACACACACACACACACACACACACACACACACACACACACACACACACACACACACACACACACACACACACACACTCACACTCGTACTCACACATACACTCACACACAACGCACAAAGCATAAAAAGGGTTCAAAGCAGCTCCATTTAAGTCTCTCTGCTTTATTTGGAGTCATTACACTTGCCGGCAAAAGGAAGGAAAATGTTGTGTCTGTTGGAAGCTAAAACAAGTTTAATGAGGACAAATTTGCAATATACATTGTAAGCCCGCAGGGACTAGTCCATAATTCCTTTTTTTTAAATATTAAACGTTGTTGCATATATATACTATTTATGTATAAGTTTATTGTTTAAAATAGTAAGCGGTCAGAGAGAGTACACTTCAAAAAACCTATATTTTACTGCTCAGCACAGAGCGTCTCATAAAATCACTAACTGCCGTTCACTGCATGTTATAAACAATAACAGGCTGCGCTTTTATTGCGCTTTACAGTTCCTTAATCTCTTTCATATAGTTCTCAGATGACTGTTACTGTTTCAGAGTCCGTCCAGGCATCAGATAAAGGGCTTAATTCGTAATAGGCAAACGGGTCATTAAATTGTTAAATACCACTAGAACTCCTTGTTAAGATTAAATATATATATACATAATTTTTTAAATCCCAAATAATTTGCATACGAGTGCTGCTGGACATGTACCTACATTGCAATAACTTGGGAGGAAATATAGCAATTAGGTCCAATGTTGATGGTAATTAGATTTTAGGTTTGCCACTGTACCTCCATGTCTTGTTGATGTAACTCTGACCTTTGAAAGAGACGCATATACTCATTAAATGGTTTGGAAATTAACGTCTCTCTCCATCCTCTACTTCACAACAGCATAGATACGTCCCCTTATCAATCTTTTGGTGGCGTATGTATTTCATCTGTTGTAAAGCGGCTGATATCCCGGTAATGAACACGGTGGAATATATTAATCCGCATATTCCCCCCTCTCTATCTTTCTCCCATTCCCTCTCTCTCTCTCTCTCTCACCATTCCCTTTTCACGCGGTACAGTGTCCGTACGGAGTAAGCAAAGCCAATAGGACGTGGTCGGGCTAATAAATGCAAATTATCATGAAAAGCGACGGCAAAATATGAAACAACTCATTTCGGCTGAAGTAAATCACAGAAAACTGTTTATGAGCGAACCTGTTCAGGAAGATGTGATACCGGGATACCGTGTGTTAAGATCAATAAGATGAAGGCTTAATTTTCCCAGAAAAAAAATCCTTGGCTTGTTTGATTGTCTGTTTACCAAACAATAAGTTCCCTCCGTTCAGTTGAAAGACCTAGTCCTTTCCAGATGAGCTCCTACTTTGTGAATTCGCTGTTTTCCAAGTATAAAAGTGGGGACTCCCTGCGCCCCAATTATTATGATTGTGGTTTCAGCCAAGAGCTGGGCACTAGAGCCACCGTGGTCTATGGACCGGGCAGTGGAGGAAGCTTCCAACATCCCGGTCAGATCCAGGATTTTTACCATCACGGCGCAGCTACTCTCTCCACCTCCGCGTATCAACAGAACCCGTGTACGGTGACGTGTCACGGGGATCCCGGCAGTTTCTACGGCTACGATGCCTTGCAGAGGCAGCCAATTTTCGCCGCACAACAAGAGGCCGAGCTGGTCCAATATCCCGACAGTAAGTCGACGGCGAACAGCCTAGGAGAAGAAGCAGAGAATTCAGAACAGAGTTCATCACCGACACAGCTTTTCCCGTGGATGAGACCGCAAGGTGAGATATGAGCCAACCAGAAATTTTAAAAGGGGAGAAAGCGAGGATAAGGGGTAAAGTCTCTCGCACACGGGCACTCACACACACACACACACACACACACACACACACACACACACACACACACACACACACACACACACACACACACACACACACACACACACACACACACAGAGACACACATTAAAATAAAGCCAGGAAGGTTCATTTCCTGAGCCAATAAAGGAAAGACTGTAACTTTAGTGTTTTATGATTCTAAACTTCACCACTTGTAAATTACTTTATACTTTAATGATCCTGAAGGCGTTTTTAAGTGTAGTATATTATGTGCTCTTTGTAGCTTTATTGCAATTTTATGGCGTATTTCATCCCAAGATGTTGAATAATGTTTAATAGTGTTTGAATCCTGTTTAGGTTACCCCTCTATAACACTTACAGAAGCTGATTGTTTCTCCCTCTTTTCTCCTCTCTCCTTTCTCTCTCTCTTTCTCCCCCCCCCCCCCCCCCATATTTCTTCTTCTCTCGCTCTCTTTCTCTTTCTCTTTCTCTCCCTCTCTATCTCTCTTGCTCATTCTCCATCTCTCACACTCTCTCTCCCTTTCCCCCTCTTCCTCTTCCTCTCCTCTCTCTCTCTCTCTCTCTCTCTCTCTCTCTCGCTCTCTCTCTCTCTCTTCCCCCCTTTCTCCCTTTTCACTTTCTTTCTATCTCTCTCAATCTCCCTCTCTTTCTCTCCTTCTCCCTCCCTCTCCCCCTCTTTCCCTCTCTCCCTCCCTCTGTTACTCAGTAGCTGCAGGACGTCGCAGAGGAAGACAAACATACAGTCGTTATCAGACACTCGAACTTGAGAAGGAGTTTTTGTTCAATCCATATCTGACTCGCAAACGGCGGATCGAAGTGTCACACGCCCTGGGACTAACCGAGAGGCAAGTCAAAATTTGGTTCCAGAACAGGAGAATGAAATGGAAAAAGGAAAACAACAAGGATAAGTTTCCCAGCAGTAAGTCTGAAATACAGGAGATTCCGAAAGAGAAGGAAGTAAAAGAAGATGAAGACAACGATGAACAGCAATGATAACAACATAACCATTCGACAAAATAAAGAAGGGAAATAAGAGGATAAGGTTGACAAATTTTAAGCTGTGCGGGTGTGAGAAGCAGAACAAATGTTACTGAATGCTGTATAATACAAAAAAAACATTGTACGGAAATGTATGATGCAGACTAAAAGGACCATTTCAACTTTGTACCAGACATATACATGTCATTGTGTAACATTCTAGCTATTTAAGTGAGTTTCTGTAAAGTATTTAACGTGAAGTTTATAGAACAATCTACTAGTTTGTGTGTTGAAATAGCATTGTAGTATATTTAAGCCGTCTGCACTACATCAGCTAATAACTATTAGCTTAAAAAATCCCAACAACATGAAGCTGCCTATTTAAGCTTTAGCTATTTAGATTGTGTTATTGTTTACGGCTTTGGTGTATTTATAAAATTGTGTTCCTCAAGATGGCATGTGCATAAGCAAAGTCTGTTTTTTTTTACGAAACGTGGAGAAAATAACCCTTCAGTTTTAACTATGAGAAAACCTACTGTAAACGCGAATTGCAATTATTGGGGGGAGGTGCGTCGAGGTGGTCGGGTGGTCGGACCGGTGATGCATTATTGTTATACACAGAATTGGACTATTGTTTGAACATGCAAGCGGCGGAAAGGGGGACAATAAACTTTACCAGCGCGAAAAAAAAGCACAACTGTGAACTGGCTTGGTTTCTTTCCCTTGTAAATGGATTTTATTAAAAGTGAGATTTGGCAGAAAAACAAATTGCACGCCATATCGCAACAGCCAAATAAACAGATAGATGGACGGATAATGTTATTGGAAAACGTGCATATTAAAGTGTCAATAATACATAGCTCTCACACACTTGACTCGATTTGTCTTTCTGACTTTCATTATTAGCGTCCTGTTAATGTTCGGAGTCCTTTGCAATCACATTTTTCCTTCCCTCCTTTTAAACCATCCCTTTGCAAAAGATCAAGTAGTTATCCACGCTGCAATATTCGCGAGCACTAAGAGTGTGAGCACATTTTTTTTTGTTTGTGTGTATCAGACCGTTGCAATTTCCTATTGGGAAAATAAGTCCTAGAGATTCTGCTGCGACCAGGGACCAGTATGAAGATGGATATCGATTATAGGAAGTTATAGCAGGCTTTATTAGAACGTAAACGGGCCAAAAAAATATGCTGTTTTGACAAATGAGTTTTCCACAGTAATCTGATTCCAACCTGCAGTAAACGAATCGATTTTCTTACATTTTTATCCAAATAATCGATCAAACCAAACCTCCAAACTGAAACCGGTTGCTCCGCGTCTTATAATTAAAGTTAGTCACATTAATATTTGGGTGCAAGAATTTTTTTTGATCTGGAGATTTTTTTTTAACATCAACCAAGGAAGCAATGGGTAACCTGGCTCTCATTGGCCCGGCGTGTCACGTGCCACTATCACGTGCATCGGGAGGAAAAAGGGGTTCTTTTGGTGTAAATCTGGACTCTAATTCCGTAATATATCACCGTACCTCGTAAAACCGACACTGAAACGTCCCGGCCTACAAATCACCGGCCAAATTATGAGTTCATTGTATTATGCGAATGCTTTATTTTCGAAATATACAGCCGGAACTTCTGTTTTTCCAACGGGGGTATTTTCGGAACCAACTTCTTGCGCTTTCGCCTCAAACTCCCAGCGGTCTGGCTACGGCTCAGGCTCGGCTTCGTACGCTGCCACAGTGCCGGGTCTATACAGCACAGCCAACAGTCTGCACCACCAGACCCCGACCATGTACACGTCTCCTTATGGCCTCAACGCGAACTCCTTTAATATGCACTGCTCTTCATTCGATCACAATATCTCATCAATGATGTGCGGCGCCGGGGACTCTTGCAAGCAGAGTTACAGCAAGTCGGAGCAAAGAGAGGTCGATCCGCAGTCGGAGAACTTCCGGATCTATCCCTGGATGAAGAGCTCAGGTATGTGGAAAGTCACATCAGATGTGAGGGGCCGTGATAGAGTTTATTGCATGAGGGTGTTGTGTTAATTCATGACGTTCACTAAACAGGGGCATAAAATTCAATGGTCTCCCCCCATCAGCAATTAAGTCAGTGATTTGGATTATATTGGCTCCGTGTTAGAAATACTTTTAATAAGAGTCATGAGGCTTTAAAGTTGACCATTGAAATACAAACACATTTATACACATCGAAGAATCATTTTTGGTCTCGCGCGCCTTCACCAACCTTTGTTCTTTCCCCATCAAGAAAAAAAGACAATGAACCTGGAACATCCCCTGAGACTCAAGTCGCCTTTTTTAATGTTTATCTCGCCTTAATCTGTTTCGATTTTGCTTCGCTTGAAAGTTTCTCTCGGGGTTTCCGAGCCACAGCGTGTTATTGGGTGCTGCGGATGCAGTTGGAAAGGGAGGGGGTCGGGATGGGGGGTGGGTAGCACAGGGGATTGGAACGTGGGGGTGCATGTGATATGAAATAGCTCGGGCGGGGGCAAAGCGGTGGCCGACGATACATCCCAAATATCATCACATATATCCAGTTACGTAGAAAACACTGAGGTGTAAACAGTAAGATTAAGATCGCAATGGATACTGAAGCTCCGGTGTGTATGTGAGGCTTGTGTGGAGGTTTGTGTGTGTTTGTGTGTGTGTATGCGTGTGTGTGTGTGTGTGTGTGTGTGTGTGTGTGTGTGTGTGCGCGCGTGTTTGTGTGTGTGTGTGTGTGTGTGTGTGTGCGTGTGTGTGCGCGCGTGTGCGTGCGTATGTGTGCGTGTGTGTTTGTGTGTGTTGGTGTGTTTGTGTCTGTCTATGTCTGTGTGTGTATGCGTGTATGAGAGAAAGGAAAAGTGCGAGAGAGATTGTGTGTGCGCGTG
>NC_135981.1:2059428-2082646 GCF_053455715.1 Rhinoraja longicauda | reverse complement strand
CACATCCATAGCAAGGAGCGTAAGTCAATGAGCACGTACATTTAACTGACTAGTCAAGGATGGCAAGTTAATTGTTTTTAAATGTATCTGGTCAGAAACGAAATAAATCGTTCCACTCGAAATACAGCTATAAAACGTGATTTCCAATTCAATTGAAAGATAATTGAATTGCCGTTTTACGCTTGGCATTTTTGATTTTGTTTAGCGTTTTTAAAGGAATCCGCGGTCAGAGATTGAGCAGAACAGTTGGCAAACCATGCTACGACATTGGATCGAGTGAGTTTTTTGTTTTGTTTTAGGTGGCGATATTTAAAAGGTATCTTTGTCGTTTTGTTATTAATGTAATGCCAATGTTAATAGATAAGCAATGGTCTTAAATCGTGTGTTTTGACGGAGCCCGGTAGGTGGCGCACTCTGCAAACCTGGCCACCATTTGGAGCCCAGCATTCACATGGCGTAACGATTCGCGGATCGTCATTATTTGTAACCATAGAGCATGAATTACCCCTTGAGGTCATCAGTGAGAATTTACGACTGGTCAACAAAAGCACGTGATTGCGACTCGCACCCCCCATATTTGGCCGCATACATAGAAGCGAACGAAGTACAGTCATTTCTATAATTCATTAATATATCATAAATCGTGCAGGACTGGGTTATAACGACTAACAACCACAAATCAACCCAAAAAAACCCAAATGAGCTCTTACTTTGTAAACTCATTCTCCGGTCGCTATCAAAATGGCCCGGATTATCAGTTACTTAATTATGGGTCGAACAGCTCCGAGAACGGACCATACAGGGATTCAGGCACCATGCATTCAGGCACTTACGGCTACAACTACAATGGTATGGACCTTAGCATCACCCGTTCAGCTTCATCTAACCACTTTGGAGTGGTTAATGCAGAAAACTCCAGAAGCTATCCTCCAGCTACAGAAACCAGGTTCAGGCAAGCATCGAGCTGCACCCTCTCATCTCCAGAACCCCTCTCTTGTTCCGGCAAGGACAATCACGGAGCCAAGGGTTCCCCATCCGACCCGACTACCTCCTCTAGTTCAGCAAGTAATTTTACAGAAATGGACGAGGCCGGAGCATCCTCGGATGCCGAAGAGGGCACTCAAGCCAACAACACCAACAACCATCCCAGGGCACAGCAAGAATCAACACAGGCAACAACACCAGAGCAGCAGCCACAAATATTTCCTTGGATGAGAAAGCTACATATTGCCCATGGTACACTTTCATTTTCTGTTTAATACTTTATATATTGCTCTGCACTCGGATAATTCATAGCGACCTATTATGCAGCCCGGATGACACAAAATCTGAACAATTGTTTTTTTATTGCTTTGCAGAAACTTAGCTAAACATTTCCGCAAATTGAATTTAAATCTGTAAATTACAATTTTATAATGTGCATGAAATATAACGCGGAAAACGACCATTAAAAAAAATCAGTAAATATTAAAATAGTATTGAATGCGTTTAAACTGTAAATATTATATGATATTTAGAAATTGATGTACAGAAAGCTATGACTAGATTGGCATGATCGACATATTAACAAAGAGCTCCGTGCTGCTCTGGGTAATCAGCGCTATTGGGATCCATTTTCATGTATTTATTTGCAATTTCGGACTCTTTAAGGATGTGTGCGTGTGAGAGCGCCTGTGTTTACACGTGTGTGCGAATGTGTGTGTGTGTACGTAGGAGGGAGAGACAGAGGGACACTGTGTGTGTGTGTGTGTGTGCGCGTGTGTGTGTTTGTGTGTATCTGTGTGTGTGTGTGTGTGTGTGTGTGTGTGTGTGTGTGTGTGTGTGTGTGTGTGTGTGTGTGTGTGTGTGTGTGTGTGTGTGTGTGTGTGTGTGTGGATAATTAGAATCGCAGCCGTCAGGACACAGGTTACATAGTCAGACAATGAAAAGGAAAATTATAATTAATAGCAATTCGGACTGGAGACAATTATACTTTAATTTTGACATACCATGTCCGGGGAGGCCTAGGGGAAGGGAATACTGCAACTTTCAAGGTCTAGCATTCTGCTTTTTTTTAAATTAATCTTTTCGTGGATAGATAATTCAGCATGGATAAAAAAAAACCTGCCTGTATTTATTAACAGATGGTATGGGTGGACCCGACGGGAAAAGAGCCAGGACTGCTTATACTCGTTTTCAGACCTTGGAGTTGGAGAAGGAGTTCCACTTCAACAGATATCTAACCCGACGGCGGAGGATAGAGATTGCTCACGCCTTGTGCCTCTCTGAACGGCAGATAAAGATTTGGTTCCAGAATCGGCGAATGAAATGGAAAAAGGACAACAAGCTGAAAAGTATGAGCATGTCGGCTGGAGCAAGCGCTTTCCAACCCTAACAAATAGCGTATAAAACGTGAAAGACACCGTGCACCAGTACTGTACAGCCAGGCACCTTCCTACCCCCCACCCCCACCCCCTCCCACGTGTTTGTTAAATATTAAAAATTACTTATAACTTTTCTGTGGTCCTGCTAACAATTTGGTTTCATTTATTCTGTTGTGTTGTCCTTTCGCTGTTAAAAAGTGCTTGTTGCTGTCTTACATTTGTCTGTGAGTGAACTGTTGGTGCTCTGTTGGAAAAGTAGCATGTTTTTTTGTGGATTGTAAATGGTATAACTTATTTATAATTGACACGTTGTACAATTTGATCTTCCTTCCCTCCCCCACGTTGATAAAATGCTAAAAAAAAAAAAATCTTTGCTCTTGCACTATCACCTTTCAGACATATATATACACCTTCTTGTAAGTTTCTGTCCTTAATGCTGTCCGTGAAGTTAAACAACGTCCGTCTGTGGAAACTCCATGTAGAAACCTAATTATTGTCAATACATGTGGATAGATTCTAAAATCAGCGACGATTGTACACGATTATTTAGTGAGTTATAATGGTGTAAATAATACAAAAAAATGTTTATAATGTTGCCTATAGCTAGTCTGTAATGGGCAGAGTGATGAATGGCATATTTTCTGTGGAAATCAAGGACACCTATGTCAAGCTCTGACAGTATTGTTGCCAACAAGCTTTTTGTATTTGATTGTAGCCTCATTCGAAATAAAGTGAAAGTTTCTTATAACCATCCCTGATTTATGCAGCGTAATATCTTTTCTGAATGCAAGATGGGGCCTTATTACTCGATATAAAACGTCTCACTGAAGCTGGGAAATAGGTATTGTTTGATCTAGCGTAGTATACGCGAGTAAGGTGCGCGTTTCATTTCAGTATTGCCACGTGTTTCGCCATAACTTAACTACCTGTAGTATGCAACGCAAAAGGTACATGAACAGAGCACGTGATGGCTTTTCGTCAATCTGCATCTATCGATCGCTTCTCGTTTTATACTTGATAAGTTAATTCTATAACATTATTCGGACCTAATGCTGGCTGACCGCATTAATCTCCCATTTTAAGGCCGGGGCGTTTTCTACGGGCTATTAGTTTGCAAACGCGACCCCTCCTCGCTCTGTTATGCCTTAAACGCGACCCCTCCTCGCTCTGTTACGCCTTAAACGCGACCCCTCCTCGCTCTGTTATGCCTTAAACGCGGTATTTACGTGACTTGTTGCATTTTGGAATTTCTTTCTCTGGTGTATACCGCACTAGGTATCCTCTGCCTAAATACTGCAGCAGGACTTCTTTAGTATTCGTAGTTATCTATATTAATCACCCCCCCCCCCCAAACCCTGACTTCTAGGTCCCCCCCCCCCCCCCCACCCCCACCCCAGAGACTTATACAGTTATCAGATGCATTGAGGGTTGTCAATGCAACATACTACGCGCTTTTGTTAATTTGGGTGCAACAGGTAAACCTTAGGTTAAACTCAACTTACCAAAAGAACGTCCAAGTACTTATCGGTAGCAGATAAGTCACACAGCAAATATTAGGTCTATCTTGCAATGTGCATGCTTCCCTTGTGAATATAACAGACTGCATATGCAAGAAGTCGGTATGACATTGGGATGTCAAATGAATTGGGTATTTATCTCAAAGTTAGATCGTAAAAATCGCCCATACTGCAGGCAGATACCCCTACTGGCTCTCAAAAGTCACGTGGGGTCGTTAAAGTTAGTTTTATGGTTCTGGGGAGTTGACAAGGTACAATATATTTCACATTCTGTATAATGTTAGTGACGCTGAACTTTATCTGGCTGGGTTTGCAGCCTGTAAGCGTATAAAGCGACTAGTGTTCCAGAGGAGTCGAACTGGTCTCCTTTACTAGGCCTGCAAGGTTTAAAATCTTTACTGGACTGACTGCAGTCAAGATTCTATGGAACTGTGCAGCTCAAAGTAAGTTATGTCGAACTATAAACGTACCGTGCGTTGCGTTTGTAAGCATAGGCCAGTGGAGCTATCAAAATGAAAAGTAAAATTAAAATGCGATTAATTAATGGTGTTGTGGATAAATATACTTCCAAAGATCTATTTATTTCCCCTTTGCCAGCGAGATGTAAAGTGATTGCGAAGATATGGCGGACGGGACGAATGGGCCTTGTTCCTATCGACTGATTATTTTACTCGGATAGATTTAAGGCTCATAAGATTGTAACGATGAGACGTTGATTTGAAATCGGCGTACGTGTCTGTTTGTGTGTGTGTGTGTGTGTGTGTGTGTGTGTGTGTGTGTGTGTGTTGGGGAGGGGATCGAGTGTGTACGTGTGAGGGTGTGGGTGGGGGGGTATAGTGTAAAAGAACCAGATTCGCTGTTGTTCAGTATCTCTCGTGCTGTACTTTCTGATAGCCTCTCGACATCTGGTCTACAAACTGATCGTACGATTGAAAATTCGTTTGCTTTTCACATTTAACAACGTTTCACTTTGTTTGTTTAACATTTTGATTTGCTAGTCTGTCGTCCGCAGTAAAAAAATATACATTGCAGTGTCCTTTAAATGTGAATTTGATGCATTTATCTGCAGGGAGTTGAGAAATGGGCGTTGGTGGAAGGGGGTGGTGTGGGTTACTGGAGGTCCTCAGATATGCTAGCAACTATAATTGTCATTCCAGTTTAGTGCTTATACAACTTTAAAAACCCCAATACCAAATATAGTCTCTCCCATTTTAGTATTTTCGTTTTGACCTTAATTCAATTTAAAAAATACAAATAAAAACTTATCTATTATTTTCAGTATTTTTTGAGTGTTGTGACTGGAGCTGTTCAACACTGTTCCCGCGTGGATTAATTTATTCTATGCAGTCTGCTTGCACATGCTAGATTTTAAAAGGAAATCGCCCTTTTGTGGAAGGCCCGACACAGGCACCGTCATATTTTTTTATAATTCCTACAGTACTTCCTGGTCTTGTTGGCATTTCAAATGTTAACCATATCACTAGCTAAGAAATGTTAAAATGATCTCAGCGTTTAGAAGGAAGCATATGTCAAGCATATGTCTGTAAGCATGCCATAAGCTTTTCTAAGGGAAGATATAAAATAGGCGTCATTCAAAAGTGTTTGTTACACTGAATCCTGAAAGTGAGCCTCAATGTTATTTTGGTGATTATACTGCACGCTCTTTCACACCCACCAACAGCCCTCCTACACCCCCCACCCCCCCCCCCCCCCCTCCCAATCTTCCTTTGGGCACTGAGTTTTGCTTGGCATTTACTAACCTTCTTTTGGGCTGGCCTAAAGTATTGGTCATGGTGAAAATGAACTATTGTGTGAACTCATAATACATTCAAGGTGAGCAAGTGAAACAGCAGAAATGTTGATCCACTCTGTTGAGTTAAGTCTCTAAAGGCAATCGAGGTACATTTTTATTCGCCTCTCTTTGCAAAATAAATACAGGATGGTTTAGGAACATATTTTGAAAACACTTGTGCGCCATTTTTTTTGGGGGGGGGGAGGGAATTCAAATACGAAACCAAATCACTGTTTAATATTATAGCCGTTAACTCTTACTGTTGTCAGTTTTGAATTATAGAGTTTTGGCCTCTATAAATGTCATCATTTTGAAATGTGACTCTTAAGTACGACTAATTGAAAGTTGCATAGACTTTTATACGAACATTTTTCCTTTGGGATTTCAAGTTTAAGTGAGAGGCAGGGGAATAGTCGTTATATCAACTTGTTTGACTAAAGATGTTTTTAGCACAAACGGATGTCCTTTGATCCCACGGTCAATAATTGCCCCAAACAAGTACAACGACTAACTTTCTATAGCATGGTTAGCATTTTTATTAATATACAGCTCTTATGTTATGTTGCAGTACTTGGATACTGTCACTATATGTTTTTTTATCAAGAGTAACGTTGGACGCATCCACCCTGACTGTACATTTCCTGTCACGCTAATCTGACGAATGCCTGCATATTGTGAGGTTCATTGTAAAGATTATTTGTGCAGTCACAACCCCGTCTAAGGAGAAATGTAGATACACGAGAGAAAAATTATACTTTGACATTTCTCATCAGAAAATGCCAAGTTTCTCACCCTGATAATTATTGGTGTGCATAGTCCTCGAATCCGGCTGTCAAGTTTTTAATTCTCTCCGTTTCCGGTGCGCAGTTTGAGGGGGTGGGAGCGTTTAAAATCTACATTGGGAGTCAAAAGTTTTCTTTCTTTCAGAATTTCGAAACATTCCCGAAGTCTTTTTATTGCGTTTCCGCGCTGATAGATAGTGAAATCCAAAGGGTAAACAGGAAAAAGCGTCGCTGCCGGAGGAAATACACATTGTAGGTCTTGAATTCTCTCCCTGTGTTATTCAGTGATTGCCCATCAGTGTTCTGCAATAAAACGGGAAAGGGCAACAATTAGTGCAATTCGTTTTATAATTTGAATGAACATGTTCTGCATTTGGTTTAAGGCCAAAGCGATTCACAAGCCTCGATTTTAGGGTAAACATTTGTACTTTTTATTGTTTTACACAAAGCCAAAATAATCTGTCAATCCCAGAGCCCGGCACCAATCAACTATTCTGTGCAGGCGTGATGGTGTCTCACATACTTCGTTCTTCACTTAGCTTTTTCAATCTGATTTAAGGACACGATGCTCAGGAAATACATTAGTGTAATAGTTTATGATTAGTGTACGAAATAAACTGATAGAGCAGAAATAATTACAATCAGACAAGAATCCACCGATTCTTTAATCGAACGTGGATCATGAGTACAATACGCCAGGGCTCCACTGGAAAGCCATGGCGAAGTGTGCGATTTGGCACACCGTCCTGCAACTATTACGTGTTTGGTACCGTTCTTAAAGTAATGTTTGAGGTGCCAACGGAGGTACCAGGATCGATATATCTTACCGATATTTATAGCAACAAAACTAAATGTTCAACCTTTCCCCAAGCTGTTTTAGGTTATTGGAATCTGTTTCTACGTGTGAATGGACGCGCACGCAAACGTTCATAATGTAAGTCTGTGTTCAAGGATAGCATTAATAATTTGGTTTCAGTGAAAGTGCTTTCGCTTCTCTCCCCCCCCCCACTCCACCCACCCCTCCTCCTCAATTCATAGCTGTATTTGTCCCTGGTACAGTCACAAGCAAATTATCTGTTTCATAGAAACGTGCAGGATCGATAAGCATCCCTATCAGGTTAACTGCAAAGTCTAAAGGTGATGCATTTTCTTTGTTTAGGTTTTTAAGTGGTATGCATCTGGTACAGTTATAGGCACTGAATGGATATGAGCATTGGGCTAAGGTTGTAATTTAGGTGGAAAAGGAACAAAAGGCACTCGCACAAACGCGCGATGGACTCATAAAGGTGTCAAATGATTATATCGCCGTATTAAACATCTACTTGCAGACACACAGATAAAAGCATTCAGATTTCATGCGTTGTCATTAACTCTTCCCCATGGTTTCAACCGTCACTAACTGAGATCACTTTGGGCCACAGACCGGCACCCTATTCCAAAACATGCGACCTAAGATAGACCAGCACACACATCACGGTCTAATTAAATGCAATGCGGGCATAAGGTGAGATCCTAAATTATAGAGCACCATTACTTTCGAGGCATCTCCTCCACTTAATAAATTGTACAATGAAACCAAAAACTATAAACTACTGTATAATTGGTATCAAGCTCCATAATAACTCGCCTGCCCTAAAAAAAGGCACAACTAACCATTCAAACCATTCCCAATCCATTTTCTTTGCTTATCAGGCCCCTCGTCCTTCCTTTAAATCGACGCGGTTTGAGTTTTTATGGTGCTTAGGACGTACAGATTTGTTAAGCGTCACTGATAAAATCAAAATATAATGGTAGGTTGGTATCCAATATTTGCGGTGTAATTGGGCGAGATATTTCGCGACAAAAAGTCTTAGGACTTTTAATTTGTCCTGCACACAATTCGTTGTCTGCCATTCACAGTGCAATGCGCTAGCTTAATTGAATTGGTTTAATTTTTTCATTATATTTATAATTCACAACTTATTACACAATCCGGTGACAAAGATAATATAAAACCCCAGTTAACATTTCATCTCGAGGGATTATTTTCTGATGACCTGCTTCTGCATATTAAAAAAATATTCTGCTTTTATTCGGCAAGACTCGATTGCTGCCAGTTTAAACTTCACACGGGAAGCATATTATATGCAAGCTGACGAAGACTTCGATAAACATTTTGCACTTGATAGCCTCAGATATTTTACCACGATAAAAGTCGGACTTAAAAGCAGAATTTGCAATAAATATGAACAGAATCTGGGCCGCTATTTGACACATGCAACGTGTCGGATCCGCCACCAGAGCCCGCTTCAGACCAAGTTCATAGTCATTATGCGTCTCCTTTCTTACCAGCTTTTCGATTGCACTTAATCTGGCGAAATAGAGACGGAGGAGTCTGTTTGATATCTCTCCAAAATGCTTTACTTATGTACTATCTAAGTTTCTAAGTGCAGTGGTAATTAATCTCTACAAAACTCATCCTTACAGTTTGTATATTTTTCCAGCCGAATAATGACATAAATTCATTCAAACAGAGCCAGTAAGAAAAATAAATACATACTTGAAGAGTTCAAACCCAACTTTCAGGAAATTCCAGTGTCTCAATAAAATCTTTCGATTTCTAAAAATATATGTATTGAATAAAGCAGCGCTAAGCTCAAAATCCTGCCTCGTCTAGGAAACAAAACTGTACAGCAATACAGTCTGAGCATTGTGATGTTGAGACTGTTCATGGGGGCTTGTTAGTACAGCATTATAGCTAAGGGGTCAAAAAGTGGAGGGTCAAAAGTTTACGTCGTGCGTGACTTGGTGTTGTCTGCCTAGATAGACTCAGTTCGATGTCAATGGTAAAAGGAATGGTCTTGACTATAGGCGCAGAGGGGAAAATGACGCCGAGGTAAGATATATAACTAAGCAAAGCTCAGCAATCGACACAATCTATTGGCTATAGAGAATAAGATGAACGGAGAGAGGGAGAGAGAGAGAGGGAGAGGGGGGGGGGGGAATGGTCAGCGTTTGGAAATGTTAGCAGAAGTGGTGACGGTGGAGGTGTGTGTGGTGTGTCGGAAGGGTGGTGGGTGGTGTGGGGAGGGGTGGGGGTGGTGAATGGGGGGAGGGTTTAGCTGCGAACTAGTCTGACCGCGATCTGTGCTAAAACAGGGAGGATTAATTGTTTTCTTTTATGGAACACACTGCATAATAACTAGAAATCATCAGATCCACGGTGAGAAGAATTGGCGTGTATATTACAAGAGATCTTTTAAAACAAAGGTCGTGGTAAATAGTTCTAGTCAGATGCAATCAACGTTCTAAAATAATTTAAGAGTCAAGTTTCTGCGAGGAATTGGCAAAAAAACTTTCGATTAAATTGATGAGCAGACAAAAAAAAATGTGGGAAGAGTGCATGTTTTTTTTTAATCAAGTCGGGGGACCCGGCTGTGTTAAGTGTACATTACCAAACAGATGTGAAAATAATTTTACAAAAACAAGAATGTGTACTTTGATGGTATTTTCGAGCATATACGGTCGTGAAATGTGCACGTGCGGACGTAGAAGAAAGAGGACGTCAAATAGAATTAGACGAAATTTTTGTAATTGATTGATAAAATTCCTTGGTTTTAATATCAAATAACCCAGACGTATTCCCCACCAAGCTACAGTGCTCTTTGAAATTATATTGCAAGAAAACGCAAGGCAAATATTATTTCTTGCATTTTTCGATGTACTTGCTCGAGAGACTCTCTCTCTCTCTCTCTCTCTCTCTCCTCTCTCTCTCTCTCTCTCTCTCTCTCATCTCTCTCTCTCTCTCTCTCTCTCTCTCTCTCTCTCTCCTCTCTCTCTCTCTCTCTCTCTCTCTCTCTCTCTCTCTCTCTCCTCTCTCTCTCTCTCTCTCTCTCTCCTCTCTCTCTCTCTCTCTCTCTCTCTCCTCTCTCTCTCTCTCTCTCTCCCTCTCTCTCTCTCCCTCAATTACTAGCTTTATATCTCCTGAGTGAAATTTATCCATTAGCGTCCATCTGTGAAGAATGGGGCAACTTCGAACAAATTTTACGAAAAGGAAATGATTACGTTTTTTTCCAGCTTCTTCCCATAGGTCTTCTATCAAATTTAAAATGAACTCGATGCTAACCTCCTTTAATTACCATTATAATTATCATTAAACGATGCTGTATCCGATATCACACTGATGCACCACTCTTGTAAAGTGCCACAAAGAATCTACAAGCTATTGTCCGGCCATTTAAACAAAGTAAAGTATTTAAATCAAGGCAGTTTTGTTTATTTGTGTTCAGCGCATCGAACTCCACGTTTTAAATCTATTTGCAAAATAATTGCTCTATAATAAATCTGCTCAAAATAACTCTAAAAACATTCACATTTTGAAACGTTTGTGCAGACAATCTGTTCAGCAATCTGATAAAGCCATTTAAATACAATTCTCATTTTTTGGAAAGTTGAGGAGGAAACATAAAGCGGACAACTTTTGATCACCAGCCATCCTATCTTATTCATCGGCCAGATATATATTTTTTGTAATACCAGCGTAAAACCATTAAATATGCAGCAAGCATTTTGCTTAATTTTCAGGACGGCAACGGTCATCTTTTTCAGTTTTTCATGGATCCATTTAAACGAATCCATTTGAATAGAATTTTGGCAATGTTTACGTGCAAGTGTTATGTAATATTTCCGCAGTGTAGAAATAAATAATGTGCGTTTATAATTGTTGCTCCTGACCTCAGAAAAACTAATCTGGTTTTACATACACACGAGCATTTTTTGAAGTATAGTCAATGTGGAAATGTAATAATTTGTCCTCTGTTGACAAAACAATAATATTACTTCTAATGAAATGTTTTGGATTGGTTAAATCCAGTGAGACAACGTGTTATCGGGGTTATGTATCATATTCGCCTTAAATTACATTTTATTTTGTTTTGTATCCTGAAGTTGATAAATCATAAATGTAACTTATGATTTATCAAATTGAGGATATAATCCAGAAGGTTTTGGGTTGAAGTCCCATCCGAATGCAGTATCGTGCGCAGTACTAGTGGTGTGCTGCGCGGTCGAAATTGCACAATTTCGGATGAGACAATAGACCAAGGACCTGGATTATTCTTAGGTGGGCATGAAACATGTCACGAACTTACTTTGGAGAAAATCAGGTGAAGTCTACCTCGTTCCTTGGCAACATATTGGTTAGCATCACGAAATTTAAAAAAAAAACGATTTCTGCTTTTCTTAATTAACCAGTATTAGCCTCACTGCAGATAACTCCCCCCACCCCCCCAGAAAATATCAGCAGATTTCCAAATCATGTTGCATTTTGCAGGAGCTTTCTACACGAACATTGACAGCGTGCTGGTTAAATGTCCACGTTTCTCTATCTTAACTGAAACATTCGCCATTTTATCACGCATAAAATTGAAATCTCCGTGCTTTCTACCAAATAATAGCGTAATTCAAAAACCATCTCACCTAATTCTTATTTTGGGCTGACTAAACCCTGCCAACGCCTAGTTGCTAACTTATGGAGAGATAGAACACGCATCGGGAGAAGAAATGAAATGCAATATGAATATGCTTGGATTTAAGTTCATCGAAATATTTGCCGACATTTGCCTGGAAGGGATTGTGTGACGATGGGCGCAAACTCGTTAGTTTTAGTTTAAAACCCCCCCATCTTCTGACGGGTTAAAAGAATTGGTTTTCAAGGAAACCGAATCAATTCCCTTTTATACACATATGCATTCATCTTATACAATGTGATATATGTGCTGGGACTTTTTAATTCGATCGGTGCTTTATCTATAGATATTACCCTAGGACTAATTCAATGAATGCAATATTAGATGGAATATGTAAATGTAAAACGAGTACATTTTATATTCATGCAAACTGAACGTGCACAAGAAAACAGATGTATTAATTACTTTTGTTATTCAAATTGGAAACAGCGCATTTAGCCCAGCCAAGGAAGGGAAGGAATGTGACTTTTATAATAAAATATTGATGCTAATGAAATCGCAGAACATGTTATGCTTGAGAAACTTTCCAGAGCCTTAGAGCTGGTTTGGGCAACACTCCTGCCTTGCTATTTTTCTCAAACGTAATGACCTGAGCAAAATTCAATATGACTGAGAGACCTATCCATACTATAGAACTTGTGGAGGGGGAGAGTCCAGGAGCGGGGTGAAGCTCAGGTCAAAGCGTCTAACAAATATTAAAATGTACTCAGACGCATGGCACGCCTTAGTGTTTAAAACAAAGACTGTCAGTGTATGAGATTAATACGAAAACTGAGGGAGAAAACAAAATGTTCAGCAGGCCGGTGCTCGACACTTTTTAAAAAGCTGCTAAGCATTTCGAATGGGGGAAAAATAGAGTGCTGCTGGGAAAGCGTTACTCTAAGTAGATTTTTATCAGTGCAAGAACAGACAAAGGAAAACGAATATGTTTATGTTGAAGTTAGTAATTTCAACCTCTCACTTCGATTTATCTTTTGAAAACCCCCAAAATGACGCATCCTGTAATGTATAATTTCAGATTATAGACGGAGAAGCACAAAAGGGTTTTTTGTGTGTGTGAGTGGTAGGTATGTGATTTTAACGCAATCGGTAAACTATGAAAGGGTGGAGGGGGTAACTTGTGTAGCCTTGAACTAACACCAACAAATATATCTTGGAAGGGGGGGGGGGGGGGTGTGATGTTGGTGGTGGGGTGGGGGGGGGGGGGTTGGGGTGTGTGTGTGTGTGTGTGTGTGTGTGTGTGTGTGTGTGTGTGTGTGTGTGTGTGTGTGTGTGTGTGGTAGGGGGAGTTGCGTGAAGGGAGAAGTGTGCATGAATGGTTTTCGAAACAAAACGTCACAATTTAATCTTACAAAATAAATGATCAAAATACGTGATCTAAGCATTGGTAATTCTGAGTTAATTGCAATCATTTAATGGTCACTGTTTCTAATGATATGAGCGACATTAATGGTAATTTTTTAATGCTTGGCGTGTCGACATATTTGCATGTTTACTTGCTTAAGCCACTATCATTGGCAGCGGTGTGCCCCTCGCTACAGTAAGGTTGGGGCCTGCGATTTACTTCCCTATGACAGGCCAAAAATAGAGGAGGGGAAGGCCTCCCCATTTCGCTGCTGTTTGCGTCACTGTTGGGATAGCAATCTATAGCGAGATTCCTTTGAAATGCAGGGCAGATAGGGGACAGTAAATATATTCATCTTCCAAACTTCCGAATGTCGACATTTTTATTACAGCGGTTCAACAAAGCACCGGGTTTATCTTTATGAAAAGGTTCTTTTGAAAAAGCTTACATGCTTACTTTTTGAACTGCAGCCACAGTTTAAAAAAAATAACCACAACTGCATGAGTCGTGGATGTTCGCCAAAAAATAAAATTACATAAAATTGCATTTTAAAGCTGCACATCAACATTATTGCTGTTAGACCCGTGTGGAGGAAGTTTTTATTCTAAAGTCATGAACTCTTTTCATATGCGATGGCGTGCCAAGTGGGTCTCCGCAGGCTTTTCATGTTTTATTGCAATCATCCGGAAATCAGTTTCTATGCTACGGTTTGCATGTCGTAAACAACATAGCCCCTATCTGTAAAATAAATGTTTTGTACTCGAGCCAATTGGTATTTCTCCGTCGTAAATAAATTTAGATTGGCACAGATTTTAAGATGTGATTTTGGAGACAATTTATGGTCATCGTCCAATTCACGGGGAGAAATCACACAATTTGCTAACTGGAAAAGTACAGAGGTCACTTTAGTTGGCCGTTTAGTTCTCAGTACTTGGGCCACATGTTACACTATTATAAATCACCCAAATGCAGTAGTCACGTTTGTTCTTTTGCAAAAATTTATCAAGGGTGAGAAAATACATGGTTTGCTCACTGTCTTGCTGTTTGAGATTTAGATTACCGCTGGGTGGAATCTGTTCCATTGTTCTGGCATAAATTAAATATTAAGATTTTGTTTGTCTTTACGACCGCAATAAGCTAAACTTTTTTTCCCCCATGAAAAGTAATACAAATGACTTTGCCTCCTTTGATACAAACACAAGAGTGTTCGCCAGTAGGATTGTTCGAAGTTGGCCCTGAGAGGGAATTGTTTGGAATCTTGCACATACATTTGTTCAGAATTAATTATAGTTGTTACCACATATTTACAAAATTGTACAGCTGACATTTCGATGTTCAAAAATGTACATAAACTGCACTGCAATCACTGAAAGACAACATAGAAACGGATTGCGCTTCGAGTTGTGTAGATATCCCTTAACACACATATATACACTTAGTTCAGTCGTGTGTACGTGTGTACATTTACATGGAATGTATCTTGTACGTCCTTGGGCTACAAAAATGCTGCAAATATGTCTGTCCTCTATATATACCCTGTAGATCCGAATTTGTGTTGACAAAGTTGTGGTCACAAATTCGTATCTAGGGGAGTATGTAGTCGACACAAACGCTACAACATTCACCCGGAAGACGGAAGAATATGCTTACGCCTAGAATCTTCTTTCTACAAATCGATAATCTACCTAAATAAATAAAAATCGAGGCATCGTGTTTATCTACCTGGCTCTGCGGGTGAGATTGCTGCCTGTAATGGCGGGCAGTCCTTTTTTTTTCTTGTTTCCCCCCCACTCTTATTGCAAGAATTCTAAGCACTCGTGTTGCATTGGTTACGTCATTGAAATATGGAATGTAAGTGTTACCTTTTTCGATAATCCCGCGCATTCCTCCGTTTAGAAATGGTCGGATTTTAAAAGGTTTGTTAAGAATTTGATATCAATTATCTCGGAACCGCCACTCATATCTTTTCCTATGTAACCCACAACATATTATAAATCTGTGAGCATCTTCAATTAATTTTAGTTCCAGCTATTTGTACATTTCCCTTCAATTCTATGTGTATTGTGCTAAATAAAATATCAAAGTTATCTGTGTCAAATCTGAGTTCTTCTCTGAAATTCACAAGCAGGACGACACCCTAAATGACAGCATGTTGCTGTTTCAGTACAATATGTTGGACATATTTAATTTAAGACAACGAAAGTCATTCAATGTAACAAGGAGATAATCGTGTCTTAACAGCCCTTTCCGCATTTTGCGATGGTGCTTTCAATCGAACGTGGATAACTTCGTTTAGACTTGCATTCTGTTATCACCTGTGCATTTTTCCTTAGTTATAATTGCACATATTTGGAGAATAGGTCGAGCGGGATCGTTTTAGCAGGGGATGTTCTTGGTGAAAATCGCCCGCCTAATGAGCTGCTAAATGTAATTTGTAGATTTTGGTGCCCTGAATTAGTTGATGAATTTTCTATTGATCCGAAGCAGTCCGATTTATCTTTGCCAACCAAGACACCTTCCCCCTCCCGCGTCACCGCAAAGGCGTTAGCAACGCCATTACAAGAGGATTTGCGAGTTACAGATAGATTCTGAGCATGCAAAATCTCACTTTATGCATTTAGTAAAATTGAATTGATTATTTTTGCAGCGTTGTTGACTAGCTACAAACATTAAAACACGCAGCGGAGACAGAATTGGCCGATTTTAAACGTATTTAACGGACTTGAGACAAGATACGCCTATTGGTAAACTTGTTAAGTTTCATGAATTTACAAAAGGCAAACATTAAACATCAGTAATCAAAAAACTGTTTCGAGGACAAGCTTAGGAACATTTCGGCGTTCAATTCTATTTCCTTATCCGGGAATCGAACGGACCTTCCCATTGGCTGCCTGCGTCACATGAGCGCCTAACTTTGTTCACTTGACAGGAAAGTAGGAGGGTTTAGGGAACAGGAAAAAACGGCTGGGTTAGAAAAAAATTTGAGTTATTTTGCATTTCAGATATTAAAGGTCATGAGTTCGTTTTTGATTAACTCTAACTATGTGGACCCTAAATTTCCACCGTGTGAAGAGTATTCACAGAACAATTACCTACCAAGCCATTCTCCGGATTACTATACCCGGGCACGGGAGCCAGGGTTCCAGCATGAGGCGATGTACCCGCGGACAGCGTACAGTGACCAGCCCTATTCCTCTTGCAGCAAGCTGCAGGGCTCGGGCGAGCAAGCCGTGGCGCCTAGGGGTCACGTACAATCGCAGACCGGCCTTCAGAACCACGTAGCCAAGCAAGGCCATCAGTGTGTCTCGGTGTCTCCAAGCCCACCGCCCTCTTGTAGCCAGAACTTCAGCAACAAAACACTCCTTGTTCTAAGGAGCCTGTGGTTTATCCGTGGATGAAGAAATTACAAATACACTCCGGTGAGTCGCTTGCCTGTGCTTTTTACCACCTGAAAGCCCGGAATGTATTCCACCCATTGTAAATAGCTATTCTTTAGATTTACGATCGCCTATCTGGAGGTCAGTAATCACAGCCTCCATAAATTTTTATTGCAGTACAATTGTACTTCTGGCCATGCGCCTTTGATGTGTTGTGTTCTGGGCGCTCGGATCTCTTTGAAAAGGCAGTTAATGATAGAAGTGAAGTTTTACTTTTTTTTCTTTTACTATTGCTTAGTTTAAGTGTTTTCTTAGCGCTATTCCTTGTAAGATTCGTGGTGTTCAGTCAGTTATTTCTGTGTTGTTGCTTTTTGTTCAGTGAACCCTAATTACAAAGGAGGGGAACCCAAACGCCTCCCGCACTGCCTACACGAGGCATCAAGTTCTAGAGCTGGAGAAGGAATTCCATTTTAACCGGTACCTCACCCGGAGACGCAGGGTGGAAAATAGCCCATTCCCTTTGCCTGTCAGAACGACAGATAAAAATCTGGTTCCAGAACAGGCGAATGAAGTGGAAAAAGGACCACAAGTTGCCAAATACCAAGATCAGGTCTACTGCAGGCTCTTCGTCCTCTGCAAGTCATCAATCGCAAGGAAGCTCTCAGAATCAGGAGCCAAGTGGACCATCGGCCACATTGTAGCTGCTGCCCTTTTGGGAGTGAAATTGGTAGATGCGCGTAGGATGTTAACTGAAGGACTGTTTATTTATAATGGCAAAATCAAAACTGTAAATACTCTGATTTTGCCAACTTCTCTCACCCTCTACCCCCCTCCCTCCCTCCCACCCTTCCTCCCACCCTCCCTCCCGTAATATTGTAGATTGCAGTTTTCAGAAGAGATTGGCAAAGATGAATTCTCGTTTCATCTTTAATCACGCCAAAGTCTCCCCATTGTCATGTTTACTTGGTGGTACAAAGGATGAACTCTATGCCTACGATTACCTCGACAGCAAACGAACACTTTAATAAACGAGGCTCCGTTTCATCAACCTGGGCTGACAAACAGTCTTTTATTCACACAAAAAAACAAACTTTGCAGGAAGAATGTTGAAAGAGTTCGTCAAGATGACCCTTGTGTTTTAAGCTTGGAGCCATTTTCCAAAGGGGTTTACAAAAGAAAAAAAAATTGGTTATTTCCTTTGGTATATTGCACTGATCTGTATTCCATATCGTCAGATGTTTTGATCCCAAATATATCTCTTTCGGTGCCAATAAAAATGTATGTAGTTGGACATTAAAAAAAAAAAACGTGTAAAAATCATATGTAGGTATAAATTATGTCAGCAAAGTTATTTAAAGTGATTTTTAAAATGTTGCATGTGACTTGTGCAGCAAAGATACAATACTTGCCTATGGCCTCGGTATTATCACAATGTGCTTTCGCGGGGAAAAAAGTGGAAAGCTAGTTAGATAAACTGTTTTAACTTCATCATCGCCGTTTATGACATTCCAAACTATGAAGTTTTAGTAGCTGCATCTTTCGGGCCCAAAGGAGATTGTATTTCGTTAGCAGTCTATGTCCTTGCATTGTCTACATGTATCGACTCTCATTCAGACCAAAATACGTGTAAATAGTAATAACCGAAATAAATTTTTTCAAGGCCCATCTTTTTCTTTTGTTTATCTTTACCTAGTCTACTGGATAAATTATTGAAGCCATATGACCTGATATCATGACTGTGGTATTCCTTAACCTCATCTGGCTGCGTGAGTTGTCTTATGTGATAACAAAGGGTCATTGATTTAGTATAGAAAAAGATATCGAAGTAGATACATTTCAAAATAAATACAATGCTTATTGTAACATTGTTAGATGTCTATGCACCTGCCTGCGGATATGGTACGTTGTGCAATAATGTAATGGTGACGTCTCTGAAAATTGCTGTTTTTATGAGGAATTTTGAGTCGTGTATGTTCGTCTGTTGGTTCTTGATTGCATTGATTCGTTACCATGTCCTTTTTTCTTATTTCGCAACCTTGTAAGTTAAGCGCTGTTCTGTCATTTATACAGTGCCTCTTTGCATTTTTCCTTTGTGCGTGTGTGCCTGTGTGTTAGAAAGGGATTGGGCAGTGTAATGGTTCAAGCTTTTGACAACCAAATAGATAATCAAGAAGACAAATGACCTCTTTTGTCAGATGAAGCTCCGTATTAATTTAATTTTCTTTCGTATAACACATTGCGTATGCAATCTGGGGTCTGAAAATGCAGCACATACCAAAAGAAAAGCTAACTGGAATATATATCAAGGTACAACACATTTTTCCTATATTAGTATGAGCCATTTGGATGATTCCAGGCCTCGGATCTTTGATGCACGTGTTTTGCTTCAGACTAGCGATTTAACAAATTCTGTTGCAAAATCACAAAATCACTGCGATAATCCCAATCCTAACCCTGCTACCTCCATTCTGCAAAAGCATTTCTTTCAAATGCAACCTACGAAACATCATTGACCTGACCACATTACAATGTGTCCTTTTCTAATTAACGTTTATGGGCTGCAGTTTTATATCGTGCAAACCTCACATAAAAGGGAATTCGCACGTCCAGTTGTAGCAAAAGAAACGCGGGGGGAAGGGAAAAAAAAGTTCGATTTAATAAGACCACATTTTGCCTTGGGAGACAACTGCAGGGATTTACAATCTGTCGTTTATATGAGAAAATCCTCACTAACCAATGTATGCGTTTTGTGTTTCCCCTTCCCCGGGGGTCCCAAGGAACTGAAGCGTTCTGAAGTGTTATCTTTCCAAATGTAATATTTTCGGGGAGGTACACAGTTTTGAAGTACATTGCGGATTAATTACTTTAGTTAATAATATAAGAATTATTCATTGAATCTCCCCAAGAGCTATTCTGCTTTCTCTATTCATAGACACTGATAGAGGCAAGTCAGTCCTACAGCCTTCTCCTGACTGCTGCCAACGGTTCTGAATGCAAGCTATACAACTAAAGTTCACAGGCATTATTTGTACGCGGAGAGCTTCTAGAAATGCGAGAATTAAGTTGAAATCATTAATCACTGCTTTCTTTTAAATACTTCTCCCATTGTTGCTCAACAGCAAATCTGGATGGTTCGTCCCAGGGAAAAAGTGGTGTGCGTCCAGGAGGGTACTTTAAAAATGTAGGCAGAGCGTTGAATTTCTCAGTTGCATCGGAAGATTTCCTCTCGGCCATGATTAAAAATCGAGAAAATGTTCAGATTCTGGAAAATGGAAAATAGCGAAACGAAAGGTAACGCCAAACAAACTCGATTAATTTCGTCACTTCGATTTGCTTTGTTGACCCTTTGACAGTAAGATGTGAACGCTGAAACTGTAGTAAATACAGCGACCGCATCAGCTGCCGCTAGAGTTGGCGTTGTGTTGTTTTCTCTGTGATGTTTTAAACATATATGAATCTTACGGAATAAAGTCAGTACGTCTGTTAGCCAACAGGACGGCCGAAAGGGTTCATGGAAAGGACAACTTTTCTATCCGATTAGCTGTTTTTATACTAGCAGTCTGACCCCCTGAAACCCTTGACCTTTAAGACATGACTCTGTTCTATCTGAACATTCTCAATGCTAAAGGATAAAAAAAACTCCAGGGTTACTCTTCGTTCACTCCACAGAAAATCTGTGCTCTGTCGCTGAAAAAAAAGTGACCGTGCAGTTAGGATTGTCTTGTGTGCAAACGCTTTCATCTTGCATAAGATAGACAATCAAGAAGGTTTGTTTTGCAATCCCTGTTTTTATATTCAATGATAAGTAAATGGAGGTTGTGGAGTGAGGCTTATTGCCTTTTGCAATCACATTTAAGGATCCAAGACTCCTCAATGTAAAGAATATCATCCATTGCTCTGAGCACCATTCTCTATTGACGATTCGGCAACATTTGTATAGATCAGGCATGCATTTTAAAAATTTGCTTGTGTATTTGCTGTAGGTATAGTATTCCAACCTGATTTGACTTACTTGTCTTTGAATGTTGTATGAGCAGCGATAGGAAAATAATGAGAGCTGGAGATATATAAAGAGAGAGAGGAGGAGGAGGGGAGAGAGAGGGGGGGGGTGAGAGAGAGAGAGAGAGAGAGAGAGAGAGAGAGAGAGAAGAGAGAGAGAGAGAGAGAGAGAGAGAGAGAGAGAGATGTCCCTCATCATGATGAGTTAGAGATTCAATATTAGCTTATTATTTCCGAAGTCGACCCACAGAAGCTATAATTCAAATGAAATTCCCACAAAGCTGGGATATAAAACAAATACATGTCCTTCGCTATTTACCAAAGCAGTTATTAGGAAAATTCGAAACAGAAGTCCAGTTTCTGCAACTTTATTAAATTCTGTAGCTCAATTGTTAATCAAAAATTGGACTTTTCTGGGAGATAGAGACACACGTGAATGAATGCAATAATTCGCCATTGAAATTTAGAAACCCGATTGGAAATGGGTATTAAAAGATAGATAAACGAATAAAATTTTCTTTGTGAGCGAGAAGTCCCGCCCCTCTGAGCTTTTTTTTAATCAATTTAGTGTAGTGTTTTTTTTTTGTTGTAACCTGCTATACATTATTCCCCATTTTTTAAAGCCTTGAAATTTTCTAAGCACTATAGGAAGAATAAATATGACGGATGAGATATATGAGGATTGGGTTTATTATTTTATTATGAAATCTGGTGAGAACAAAGGCGGAGTGCCAGGTGATAGTATAGACTATATAAAATCGATTATTTTGAAACGTATAACGAAATAATCTCCCGTGCCATTGTCGAGAATCTTACCGTAATTTATATTGCCGGCCTTCACTTCAGGAAGGACCCACAGAGCGAATACTGAAAAGCGACGAAGTTAGACAGTACTGTGTCAAATTGGTTTCTCGGGGCATGTTGCTCACTAGGGTTTATAGAATTTTTAAAATTGCTGCTCGTAGCATGTTTCCCCCCTCCCTCCGTGCAGATACCTCTCTGATAATAATAGATACTCTGACCCGGCATAGAGATTTGAAGCAAATAATTTTATATCAGAACTGCGAATATTTTGGATCATCTTTTCATAAAATACAATTCCGTTATCTGGTCGAGGTAATCTTCTTGCTTTTTTTGCAGCCAACGGTTAGTGGAAATAAGATGCAGGTGAAGAGATGTATTTAGTATTAATAAATATAGTTTCAAGTAATACGATAAACAATCATGCGTCCGAGAAGGAGGCGAGAGTGGGTAAAATGGACAATGAGGGATAACTTAGTTGGTCAACATGAGGAAACGTGGCGAAATGATCCCGGCTGAATTGAGAGTTGCACTGGGATCCGAGGTCAAATTTGTAAGGACTAGGTCACAAAGGTATTATAAAAAAAAGAGGCACGTAGATAGTGAGTGCAGGAATTATCTCCAAAGAAGTCATCAGAATATTCACCACACTTGTATTTAGTTCAAGGTATGCAATGAATTCCCCGAGCCCCAATTTTTTTTGTGTGTAACAGCAACCATTAACAATGGACGAATTACAATTTTGAGAAGAGAAAAAAAGTGTGGAAGAATATAAAAGAATTTCTTTGCACTCCCAATGGAAGGTCATACTTCTCCTTGAGTATGAATTTGAAATCCCCCTTCCCCCTCGGTCACGTGACTCATTAAATAATTAATGCAGCTGTTGCAGAATAGATATGTATTCGTCGGTAAATCGCCGGCATGGGCTCCCGGTGTCTGACGTGAAATTCTACTGTCCTTTAAAAACAAGCCTATAACTTGAGAGAGAGGCTGAAATAAAAACAATTTGCGAGGAGAGTCCCACCTTAGGCTGGATTATTGTAAGTACACAGCTGCACTGCTCGTGTATCTGTATGTAAATATTATGTGTGTTATTTATGTTTTACAAGACTGTCATAACATTTGACAAATAGTGCCTTTCCTTCTATTTTTCAATTTACCACGGTGGGATGTTTGTTTATTTCCCCATTTTCATTGATTTTTTTTTTGTGGAATGTTTTTCTTCTTGCTTTCTTGATTTATTGCGAAATATGTCAGCAGCACTATGGATGCCATTGTGTGTAAGCTGTGTGTTGTTTATGTTCGGCTGCGTGATAAATCATGCTCTTTGAGAATGATGTGCAAGTGACGATATTCAGGAATGAGGAAGGTTGTAATCTTCTCCCCAGAGTTGATTATTGCGGGCCATTTGTAGCAATAGATCACAGGATAATATGAAAGGTATAGCTGGGGGTCTTGAATTACAGCATTGGTGATTACCAATTATAGATAGTTTTTGTATGAATTCTTTAAAACGCAACCCTTATTGCACTAAGAGCCCGGTAAAGGAGGCGCTTTGGGTGACCAGAAATGAATTGCAGAACCCAATTTTGAAAATGAGCAACGACTAAGAGACTTCCAACAAACGCCCAGCACCTTTTATTCTGTGTTTGGACGCCAGCCAGTCAAGTTGAAGCCATTAATAGCAACGTAACATTTAACACCGGTCGTTAGTGCAAACCTTTATGTAGTAAAA
>NC_135981.1:2051977-2058928 GCF_053455715.1 Rhinoraja longicauda | reverse complement strand
TGGAATACAGATCAGTGCAATATACCAAAGGAAATAACCAATTTTTTTTCTTTTTGTAAACCCCTTTGGAAAATGGCTCCAAGCTTAAAACACAAGGGTCATCTTGACGAACTCTTTCAACATTCTTCCTGCAAAGTTTGTTTTTTTGTGTGAATAAAAGACTGTTTGTCAGCCCAGGTTGATGAAACGGAGGCCTCGTTTATTAAAGTGTTCGTTTGCTGTCGAGGTAATCGTAGGCATAGAGTTCATCCTTTGTACCACCAAGTAAACATGACAAATGGGGAGACTTTGGCGTGATTAAAGATGAAACGAGAATTCATCTTTGCCAATCTCTTCTGAAAACTGCAATCTACAATATTACGGGAGGGAGGGTGGGAGGAAGGGTGGGAGGGAGGGAGGGGGGTAGAGGGTGAGAGAAGTTGGCAAAATCAGAGTATTTACAGTTTTGATTTTGCCATTATAAATAAACAGTCCTTCAGTTAACATCCTACGCGCATCTACCAATTTCACTCCCAAAAGGGCAGCAGCTACAATGTGGCCGATGGTCCACTTGGCTCCTGATTCTGAGAGCTTCCTTGCGATTGATGACTTGCAGAGGACGAAGAGCCTGCAGTAGACCTGATCTTGGTATTTGGCAACTTGTGGTCCTTTTTCCACTTCATTCGCCTGTTCTGGAACCAGATTTTTATCTGTCGTTCTGACAGGCAAAGGGAATGGGCTATTTCCACCCTGCGTCTCCGGGTGAGGTACCGGTTAAAATGGAATTCCTTCTCCAGCTCTAGAACTTGATGCCTCGTGTAGGCAGTGCGGGAGCGTTTGGGTTCCCCTCCTTTGTAATTAGGGTTCACTGAACAAAAAGCAACAACACAGAAATAACTGACTGAACACCACGAATCTTACAAGGAATAGCGCTAAGAAAACACTTAAACTAAGCAATAGTAAAAGAAAAAAAAGTAAAACTTCACTTCTATCATTAACTGCCTTTCAAAGAGATCCGAGCGCCCAGAACACAACACATCAAAGGCGCATGGCCAGAAGTACAATTGTACTGCAATAAAAATTTATGGAGGCTGTGATTACTGACCTCCAGATAGGCGATCGTAAATCTAAAGAATAGCTATTTACAATGGGTGGAATACATTCCGGGCTTTCAGGTGGTAAAAAGCACAGGCAAGCGACTCACCGGAGTGTATTTGTAATTTCTTCATCCACGGATAAACCACAGGCTCCTTAGAACAAGGAGTGTTTTGGTTGCTGAAGTTCTGGCTACAAGAGGGCGGTGGGCTTGGAGACACCGAGACACACTGATGGCCTTGCTTGGCTACGTGGTTCTGAAGGCCGGTCTGCGATTGTACGTGACCCCTAGGCGCCACGGCTTGCTCGCCCGAGCCCTGCAGCTTGCTGCAAGAGGAATAGGGCTGGTCACTGTACGCTGTCCGCGGGTACATCGCCTCATGCTGGAACCCTGGCTCCCGTGCCCGGGTATAGTAATCCGGAGAATGGCTTGGTAGGTAATTGTTCTGTGAATACTCTTCACACGGTGGAAATTTAGGGTCCACATAGTTAGAGTTAATCAAAAACGAACTCATGACCTTTAATATCTGAAATGCAAAATAACTCAAATTTTTTTCTAACCCAGCCGTTTTTTCCTGTTCCCTAAACCCTCCTACTTTCCTGTCAAGTGAACAAAGTTAGGCGCTCATGTGACGCAGGCAGCCAATGGGAAGGTCCGTTCGATTCCCGGATAAGGAAATAGAATTGAACGCCGAAATGTTCCTAAGCTTGTCCTCGAAACAGTTTTTTGATTACTGATGTTTAATGTTTGCCTTTTGTAAATTCATGAAACTTAACAAGTTTACCAATAGGCGTATCTTGTCTCAAGTCCGTTAAATACGTTTAAAATCGGCCAATTCTGTCTCCGCTGCGTGTTTTAATGTTTGTAGCTAGTCAACAACGCTGCAAAAATAATCAATTCAATTTTACTAAATGCATAAAGTGAGATTTTGCATGCTCAGAATCTATCTGTAACTCGCAAATCCTCTTGTAATGGCGTTGCTAACGCCTTTGCGGTGACCGGGGAGGGGGAAGGTGTCTTGGTTGGCAAAGATAAATCGGACTGCTTCGGATCAATAGAAAATTCATCAACTAATTCAGGGCACCAAAATCTACAAATTACATTTAGCAGCTCATTAGGCGGGCGATTTTCACCAAGAACATCCCCTGCTAAAACGATCCCGCTCGACCTATTCTCCAAATATGTGCAATTATAACTAAGGAAAAATGCACAGGTGATAACAGAATGCAAGTCTAAACGAAGTTATCCACGTTCGATTGAAAGCACCATCGCAAAATGCGGAAAGGCTGTTAAGACACGATTATCTCCTTGTTACATTGAATGACTTTCGTTGTCTTAAATTAAATATGTCCAACATATTGTACTGAAACAGCAACATGCTGTCATTTAGGGTGTCGTCCTGCTTGTGAATTTCAGAGAAGAACTCAGATTTGACACAGATAACTTTGATATTTTATTTAGCACAATACACATAGAATTGAAGGGAAATGTACAAATAGCTGGAACTAAAATAATTGAAGATGCTCACAGATTTATAATATGTTGTGGGTTACATAGGAAAAGATATGAGTGGCGGTTCCGAGATAATTGATATCAAATTCTTAACAAACCTTTTAAATCCGACCATTTCTAAACGGAGGAATGCGCGGGATTATCGAAAAAGGTAACACTTACATTCCATATTTCAATGACGTAACCAATGCAACACGAGTGCTTAGAATTCTTGCAATAAGAGTGGGGGGAAACAAGAAAAAAAAAGGACTGCCCGCCATTACAGGCAGCAATCTCACCCCGCAGAGCCAGGTAGATAAACACGATGCCTCGATTTTTATTTATTTAGGTAGATTATCGATTTGTAGAAAGAAGATTCTAGGCGTAAGCATATTCTTCCGTCTTCCGGGTGAATGTTGTAGCGTTTGTGTCGACTACATACTCCCCTAGATACGAATTTGTGACCACAACTTTGTCAACACAAATTCGGATCTACAGGGGTATATATAGAGGACAGACATATTTGCAGCATTTTTGTAGCCCAAGGACGTACAAGATACATTCCATGTAAATGTACACACGTACACACGACTGAACTAAGTGTATATATGTGTGTTAAGGGATATCTACACAACTCGAAGCGCAATCCGTTTCTATGTTGTCTTTCAGTGATTGCAGTGCAGTTTATGTACATTTTTGAACATCGAAATGTCAGCTGTACAATTTTGTAAATATGTGGTAACAACCTATAATTAATTCTGAACAAATGTATGTGCAAGATTCCAAACAATTCCCTCTCAGGGCCAACTTCGAACAATCCTACTGGCGAACACTCTTGTGTTTGTATCAAAGGAAGCAAAGTCATTTGTATTACTTTTCATGGGGGAAAAAAAGTTAGCTTATTGCGGTCGTAAAGACAAACAAAATCTTAATATTTAATTTATGCCAGAACAATGGAACAGATTCCACCCAGCGGTAATCTAAATCTCAAACAGCAAGACAGTGAGCAAACCATGTATTTTCTCACCCTTGATAAATTTTTGCAAAAGAACAAACGTGACTACTGCATTTGGGTGATTTATAATAGTGTAACATGTGGCCCAAGTACTGAGAACTAAACGGCCAACTAAAGTGACCTCTGTACTTTTCCCAGTTAGCAAATTGTGTGATTTCTCCCGTGAATTGGACGATGACCATAAATTGTCTCCAAAATCACATCTTAAAATCTGTGCCAATCTAAATTTATTTACGACGGAGAAATACCAATTGGCTCGAGTACAAAACATTTATTTTACAGATAGGGGCTATGTTGTTTACGACATGCAAACCGTAGCATAGAAACTGATTTCCGGATGATTGCAATAAAACATGAAAAGCCTGCGGAGACCCACTTGGCACGCCCATCGCATATGAAAAGAGTTCATGACTTTAGAATAAAAACTTCCTCCACACGGGTCTAACAGCAATAATGTTGATGTGCAGCTTTAAAATGCAATTTTATGTAATTTATTTTTTTGGCGAACATCCACGACTCATGCAGTTGTGGTTATTTTTTTTTAAACTGTGGCTGCAGTTCAAAAAGTAAGCATGTAAGCTTTTTCAAAAGAACCTTTTCATAAAAGATAAACCCGGTGCTTTGTTGAACCGCTGTAATAAAAATGTCGACATTTCGGAAGTTTGGAAGATGAATATATTTACTGTCCCCTATCTGCCCTGCATTTCAAAGGAATCTCGCTATAGATTGCTATCCCAACAGTGGACGCAAACAGCAGCGAAATGGGGAGGCCTTCCCCTCCTCTATTTTTGGCCTGTCATAGGGGAAGTAAATCGCAGGCCCCAACCTTACTGTAGCGAGGGGCACACCGCTGCCAATGATAGTGGCTTAAGCAAGTAAACATGCAAATATTGTCGACACGCCAAGCATTAAAAAAATTACCATTAATGTCGCTCATATCATTAGAAACAGTGACCATTAAATGATTGCAATTAACTCAGAATTACCAATGCTTAGATCACGTATTTTGATCATTTATTTTGTAAGATTAAATTGTGTCGTTTTGTTTCGAAAACCATTCATGCACACTTCTCCCTTCACGCAACTCCCCCTACCACACACACACACACACACACACACACACACACACACACACACACACACACACACACACACACACACACACACACACCCCAACCCCCCCCCCCCCCCCCCACCCCACCACACAACATCACACCCCCCCCCCCCTTCCAAGATATATTTGTTGGTGTTAGTTCAAGGCTACACAAGTTACCCCTCCACCCTTTCATAGTTTACCGATTGCGTTAAAATCACATACCTACCCTCACACACACAAAAAACCCTTTTGTGCTTCTCCGTCTATAATCTGAAATTATACATTACAGGATGCGTCATTTTGGGGTTTTCAAAAGATAAATCGAAGTGAGAGGTTGAAATTACTAACTTCAACATAAACATATTCGTTTTCCTTTGTCTGTTCTTGCACTGATAAAAATCTACTTAGAGTAACGCTTTCCAGCAGCACTCTATTTTTCCCCCATTCGAAATGCTTAGCAGCTTTTTAAAAAGTGTCGAGCACCGGCCTGCTGAACATTTTGTTTTCTCCCTCAGTTTTCGTATTAATCTCATACACTGACAGTCTTTGTTAAACACTAAGGCGTGCCATGCGTCTGAGTACATTTTAATATTTGTTAGACGCTTTGACCTGAGCTTCACCCGCTCCTGGACTCTCCCCCTCCACAAGTTCTATAGTATGGATAGGTCTCTCAGTCATATTGAATTTTGCTCAGGTCATTACGTTTGAGAAAAATAGCAAGGCAGGAGTTTGCCCAAACCAGCTCTAAGGCTCTGGAAAGTTTCTCAAGCATAACATGTTCTGCGATTTCATTAGCATCAAATATTTATTATAAAAGTCACATTCCTTCCCTTCCCTTGGCTGGGCTAAATGCGCTGTTTCCAATTTGAATAACAAAAGTAATTAATACATCTGTTTTCTTGTGCACGTTCAGTTTGCATGAATATAAAATGTACTCGTTTTACATTTACATATTCCATCTAATATTGCATTCATTGAATTAGTCCTAGGGTAATATCTATAGATAAAGCACCGATCGAATTAAAAAGTCCCAGCACATATATCACATTGTATAAGATGAATGCATATGTGTATAAAAGGGAATTGATTCGGTTTCTTGAAAACAATTCTTTTAACCCGTCAGAAGATGGGGGGGTTTTAAACTAAAACTAACGAGTTTGCGCCCATCGTCACACAATCCCTTCCAGGCAAATGTCGGCAAATATTTCGATGAACTTAAATCCAAGCATATTCATATTGCATTTCATTTCTTCTCCCGATGCGTGTTCTATCTCTCCATAAGTTAGCAACTAGGCGTTGGCAGGGTTTAGTCAGCCCAAAATAAGAATTAGGTGAGATGGTTTTGAATCACGCTATTATTTGGTAGAAAGCACGGAGATTTCAATTTTATGCGGATAAAATGGCGAATGTTTCAGTTAAGATAGAGAAACGTGGACATTTAACCAGCACGCTGTCAATGTTCGTGTAGAAAGCTCCTGCAAAATGCAACATGATTTGGAAATCTGCTGATATTTTCTGGGGGGGTGGGGGGAGTTATCTGCAGTGAGGCTAATACTGGTTAATTAAGAAAAGCAGAAATCGTTTTTTTTTTAAATTTCGTGATGCTAACCAATATGTTGCCAAGGGAACGAGGTAGACTTCACCTGATTTTCTCCAAAGTAAGTTCGTGACATGTTTCATGCCCACCTAAGAATAATCCAGGTCTTGGTCTATTGTCTCATCCGAAATTGTGCAATTTCGACCGCGCAGCACACCACTAGTACTGCGCACGATACTGCATTCGGATGGGACTTCAACCCAAAACCTTCTGGATTATATCCTCAATTTGATAAATCATAAGTTACATTTATGATTTATCAACTTCAGGATACAAAACAAAATAAAATGTAATTTAAGGCGAATATGATACATAACCCCGATAACACGTTGTCTCACTGGATTTAACCAATCCAAAACATTTCATTAGAAGTAATATTATTGTTTTGTCAACAGAGGACAAATTATTACATTTCCACATTGACTATACTTCAAAAAATGCTCGTTGTATGTAAAACCAGATTAGTTTTTCTGAGGTCAGGAGCAACAATTATAAACGCACATTATTTATTTCTACACTGCGGAAATATTACATAACACTTGCACGTAAACATTGCCAAAATTCTATTCAAATGGATTCGTTTAAATGGATCCATGAAAAACTGAAAAAGATGACCGTTGCCGTCCTGAAAATTAAGCAAAATGCTTGCTGCATATTTAATGGTTTACGCTGGTATT